>NC_092032.1:20066414-20233914 GCF_042242105.1 Pempheris klunzingeri | reverse complement strand
TAACAGGTGGTGGTGGTGAACTAGAAGAGTATCTGAAGGTGGATTTGAGCCCACACAGAAGAAATAATTACACCACTCAGCATCCGGGCAGACCACAGCTCCAATCACCTCCACGCTGCGTGACAGGAACTTTAAATATGCTGGAATAGCTCCTCATACATGTGCAGCGGTATGAAGAAAAGAGGCTTTTGTTTCTGAGCTTAGAAAGTGACTCAGACACGTTTCTGAGTGGGCATGTATGGGTGGGTAGGATCTGTTGTTTGTCATATGTAGACATTATAATGTGGATTAAACCTCAGTATTTGGAGTACTTCTGTATTTTGTCAGCAGAATCGAGGATCTGAAAGTGTGTGAAAACACGTTGGTCTCTCAACAAAGCTGTTTTGCTGAACTTCGGACCATAATGCACCTTGTTCCGGTCGTCCCTCCTTAAATGTATTAAATTTGGCTTTGAACAGTCTTTTTAAATGACTCTTCGATCAGATATTTACTTATTTAAATGATCATTTTGCTCAATTAAAGTCCAAGAATCTGTTTACACATCTCAGTCTGCACACACACACAACCATACCACAACCTCACTGCTGCTCAAAGAACCAGTTTCATACCACACTATCATTCTCCATCTATCTGTGATCCAGTAACAGAGGCCTGTTGCTGCGTAACAGCCTGGTTTATATTTCCTACAGTAAGGTACTGGGACTAATTGGTGTTTTGGCAGCAGGACTGAAAGTAATCAGTAAAAGGACGCATGCAATGTGCTCATCTCAGCCGGGAACTTCACGAACGTCAGCAAAGAATCAAGCTGAAGTGAAACCCCAAAATGAAAGAGGCACATTGGAGGGTTTTACGGCAGCGACAACAGAGCAGCAGGCGGTCGTTTCTTCCTCTGGTCCTGCCTGCACTTCAGTTTGACCTTCAGAGGAAACACTGCGGCTCATTTAGACATAAAGTCATCCTGCTGGTGTCTATCAGTCGTCAGCAACAGCCCATTAGCCCCCAGAACGGAGTTACATAAGGCTGCAAACTGCAGAAATATGACTCAGACAGCCAGGGTGTGTGTGTTCTGCTATTCTGCTCGCACGGTGATTGTCATCGTTCTCAGTACTAAGCCGATTAAATCCACATTCATCGGTCACAGGCTCCCTGCAGAGCTGAAATAACAAGCTAACAAGCTAAACCACACACACACACACACACACACACAGGAAAACAAAATATTCAAGCATGAAAACATTTGGGGCGTTTTGGGGAGTGAACCTGAGTCACTCTTCAGCGCAGGAGGAGGAATCTGATGAAGGCTGGACCTGCAGGATGAGAGACCTGATGGAGGGAGGATCTAACGCTGGACGGAGCTGTAGGAGGACAGACTTTGAGGAGGAGGGATCTGATGGAGGAGGACACGTGTGGAGCAGGGATTCCCAAAGTACGGTGCGAAGATTAAACCTTTATTTACACGTTTCCTTTGTAAAACTGCGTCCATCTTCTCTCATATCGAGCCTCGGAGTGTGTGTGTGTGTGTGTGTGTGTGTGTGTGTGTGTGTGTGTGCCTCCTCTTCGTTAAAAGTGACAGCTTGTGCATAACTTCATTGTAATTTCTTAAAAACGTTGTTGCAGTGTGGTTCCAGGTTCATTTAAATCCACATTGCTGCGACCTATTGTCTTTGATGTGGTCTGAACGTTTGGTGAAACTCCGAACCGAATGTGGCGATAATTAGACGATGTGCTTCTTCTAAAGGGAGGTGCATCAGCCTGGATGTAGAAGGGGGGGGTCCTGGCCTTGAACGTTTGGGAACCCCTGATCTAAAAGCTAAGTGATGGGATTCATCATGGCTGAAGACGAGGAGTGGTATAACGTGGGCCCTCTGTGATCTGGTGGAGGAGGAACCCGACCAAGGAGGGGGATCTTCATCTTCAGAGATCTGATTGAGGCCGATCTGACGGAGGAGGGATGTGATCTGATGAATTCGTGTCAGCAGCTGCTTCGGCTGTGAGACAGACACCTCTTGACGTGACCGGGTCACGTGATCACGTCACGACCGCCCCTCTGTACACAAACACAAGTAGGTCAGTGCTGAGCATGTGGGGGTTTTCCCACTGTGTGTACACACACTCACTCAGCCCGCCCTCATTGTCTATCACAATCAGCTTCCTGCAGCAGGACTTGAAAGCTTTGGCACTAATATGAAGTGAATTCAACATCACCTCCAGGGACGTCAGGCATGTGGATGGGAAAAGCTAAAGAAGAGGAGGAGGAGGAAGAGGAGGAAGGTGTAACGGTGAAACGAGGACAAACACAGAGCACGTCACAACCTGCACCATCAAAACTATTTCCACATGTGGTGCTGCAAATGTAGGATCTAACCTGCATCCTAAAGGCTTTCTGGGTAGTCAGCTTGGCTCTCACGCCCCTGTTTTATTTTGTAGTAGCCGTTTCATTGTTCTGCCTGACTTCCTGCCTGTCTGCATCTCCTCCTTGTTGGACTCACCTTCATACAGCAGCACTGATCCTTCTTCTTTCTCACTGGTTACTTCCTGGGTTTTTTGCTACCTGCTGTAAAATAAATGAGTGATTAAAAATGTCTTCATGCAAATCCAAAAGTTTTGAAACCGAAAGCTTCAAATCCAGAAGTGTGAGCTGAATCTGGTGTGTGGGACCTGAGTGATCGTTAGCTCTACTGAAAGTGGATCCTGCCAAGCTGTCACTCACATCGACTGGCCAATGGTCTTGCACCTTTCAGCGTAGGTCCCGCCCACCAGATTCAGTTCAACAACAAACTAAAACTTTTGTATTTGCATGAATGCATTTTTAATCACAAATGTATCTCACATGCCTCAAAACGACGTCCACGAACCAGTGGAAGACGTGACGGAGGCCACATCCACTTCTTCGATACGGTCTATGTGGCTTCAGTGTGTTTGACAGTCTCCTGAAGCTGGACTCCTGTCCACAACAACTGGTTAAAAACAGGTACCGGGAGACTAATGTGGAAAAGCAGGAGGAGACGGTGAAGGAAGATGCTGATTCAAAAGAGCTGTTTGTGTTTTTGGATGCCAACGCTGAAGTTTTAGATATTAAACGTATTATTATCATTATTCTGCTGTGAAAGCAACTTATCGTGACGGACGGTGGGATGTGAAAGCTCGACAGAAGAAATGCCTAAAAGAAGCCTAAAATACATCAGAGCCAGCGTTTAAAGGACTGGATATTGAAATCATCAAACATGAACAGGTGGGGAAAGACAGACATAAAGAGGCAGAGGGAGACGGGGACAGAATAAATGAATGTGTAAATCTCGGGTCTGTAAATGACAAGCTGGTAATAAACAGGCTTTTTTTTTTATTATGAGGGACGCAAACACACACATAAACACACATCCCATGAAAAAAAACAGCATGTGCCCTTCTGCTGACTGCTGAGTGGACATCTGTCCTTTTGTACAGCACACACACACACACACACACACACACACACACACACACACACACACACACACACACACACACACACACACACACACACAGAGGATGAGGACATATGGCACCGAAGTGTAGCTGGTTTCTTCTCTCATACGAGCTCTTTGCATCCGTTTGTGTGTCACTAAAATCAGCACGGTGACTCATCTCGCCGTCAGGAAGCAGGAGCTGTCAGAGCGTCTTCTTCTGACACACCTGAGCGCTTGTTTTCACCTCCGTCTGGTGCCACAGGGGTGGAGATATGAGCCAGAAAGCTGCTTTAACCCACATGCCAGTCAGAAACACAAACTGGGAGCTGTGCACGCGTCTGTCAGCTTCAATACCCAGATATTCTTTGTGACCGAGATGTAACTCTCAAAAGCAAACAGGAGTCATAAACCCTTCCTCCACCTCCGCTGATGAGATTAATTATCAGAGAGTGAATCAGGGGAAACGGGGAGATCTGCTGGATCCCAGACGTCAACTTTCCCTTCAAATGCGCCGCGAATTTTAACAGAATTTTAACATAAACTAAAGTGACATAATGTGCATTTCCATCCACTCCTGTTGTGGAAATATTAGGAACTGAATGCACTGAGATGAAGAGACGGTGACGCCACTAAAGCCTCGCAGAAGAAGAGGAGGACAATAAAACCCCCAATGCTCAAGAAGAAGAAATGAAATGTCTCCCCGTCGCTCCACAGTCGCATCCTTCAGGCTGTCATTTATTTCATTGCACTTTGCACCATTTTGCTTTTGTCAATACGCCGAATTTTCCATCTTCACTCAAATTTTGGTGATGATAAGTTTTGTTTTGAGGTTGTTTTTCATATTTTCAGCTTTTCAAACTCAGTTTTTTTATGCACAGATTGAAATGCAAATAAAAACAGGTGGATGTAAACACACTTATTCAGGGGATGATTCAGCACCTGGGGCCTGCAGTGTGTGTGTGTGTGTGTGTGTGTGTGTGTCTACCTGGCTCTGCAGCTCACTCTGCTGTCTCAGTCTCAGGTTCTCCGGCGTGTCGGCCACGATGGTGAACGACGTCTTGGGGTAATGTCTGAGCAGGGAAAGAGCAGAGTTACGTCAGAGAGGAGGAGGAGGAGGAGGAGGAGGGAGAGAAGCGAGGCTCAGTCATGATGCAGAAAACTGATCAGCTTCACTCAGTCACGATGACTGGAAACCACAAAGACTAGACGTCCCACATACGAAGCCTCCACCAACATACAACAGAGGATTTTCTGTGCTGACGGCCAGAAAGGACGCGGCTTTGGATTAAGCTCTGTTTAACACCAAACTGGCATTTTAATACTGACACACACACAATGGAGGCTGTGTGGGAAAAGCATGAAGGATGTTCTGATCAGACAGAGACGCATGATTGATTGTCGTATCAATGGTTGATCCACAGAAACATAAAAATGGACGGTGAAACTTTCTACCGCCATCCTCTGGAGGTCAAGCTCAATTTTCTGAGACAAACTTTTGTCTTCTGCTCACATTTCCTGCAACACTTTCATGAATTTTCCATCTTAAATGCTCCTCAAGGTGCATTTATGCTAACTGCACCTCCAGCTTGCAGCTGCTTCTTCAAAGACCTGCAGCTGAATCTTTTGAAATGAAATAAACCAAACCAAAGAAAACAGACGAGAGGAAGCGATTCTAGCTGTGATCTCATCCTAACAGGAGTGACATCACTCTTTTGTTTTAAACAAAAACATGAGGTCCTTTTTAACAATAAAGAATGAAAAATGTCAGAGCCTTTTCCATGCTGAGAGTAAACTTAATTACCCTCCAAGATGATGACATTAGCAGGAACAATGACCCATTGAGAAGTCGAAGAATTAAAAAGCAACACCCTGCTGCTCCTCCATTCATCTCGCTCACGTGTCAGTGACCTTAAAATATACATTTAGTTCTCCGTGTCTAAAAACAGCATCAGCGAGTTTGTCTGCAGAAACACACAGAGTGAAGGACAACGGAGCGACTGCACGACGAGGCTGGAGGGAGGGAGACGCCTCCACTCTCCACCTCCAGGAACCTCCGGAGGTGTTTTCATTGTGAGCAGAGTTTATCCCAGGAACAGAAACCATCTGTGGCTCCATCAGTCATCAGTCTTTGGCCACAGTTTTCCTCAAACTCAAAATAGAAATTCACCATCACATGTAACGTCTTCCGAAAAGCTTGTCGTCTTGGCAACAAGAAACCCTTTTCACCCAAAGGACGATGCCGGGCCGACACTATCTGGACCTCATCTTCACAGATGTTCTTCTGGCTACTCTCAAACATGCTCACAACATACAAGATCTGAAAATAACAGTGCATCACACACTCGACAGGATGTGACTGAGATGACGGAGGGGACTATGGACGACCTCGCCACGCAGGATCCGACGTGGCTTCATGGGGTTAAACAACACCGAGACCGAAACACTGTGTAGTGAGAGAAAACAAAAAGCAGGAGGCTAAACGAGTCTGGACACCGTCAACTATCTGTCCTTCAGAGGGAGCTGGAGGCGAGACTTTAACTGTCAGCAGCAGCATGCTAATGCTAGCTAACATTAGCCTCAGCGGCTAGGATGTTTACCGTTGCTCAGCAACACCATCATCTGCTCCATGACCTCCGTCTGGCTGCTGCGGTCCGGCTTGGAGAGTCATGATGTTGTTACACAGATTTTGAAGCCTAGAATGTTTGAAATGATCCTGATGACGGTCCTGATGAGTCTGGAGGTCTCAGATTGGATCTGCAAAGCCCTCACGTTACCAGATAATCTGGGCCCAGCTGAGGTTCAGCAAACTCTCAAAACGTGTGCCTCAAAAGTAAAATGCTCCATTCAGGTCCTAAAATCCAAGAGCACTGGATGGATCATTTGTGAGATCCGGATCTCCAGATGCCGTGGTTTTGAATATGACCCCTCTCTGTCTGGGTCGATCACTGGTGATAATCCTTCCTCTGCTGTCTGTTATGGACGCGGTTCAGATAGTGGAAGCAATACAATTAAAAAACAAAGATGAAAAATGTGAATCACTAAAATCATTGTAGATAAAATGTTTCTTCAGCACTAAGGATGCGTCACGTCCTGCAGCTCGCTGTACATTATCTCTGACGTGTGTGCTGCAAGGAAGAGCACCGTTAAGTCTTCGCTAAATACAAACCTGTAGCACATAGATCAATATATCAGGGAGTGTTTAACTCCTGTTTAACATACTACTAGTCTGCTCTTCACTGTCCAGAGGGACGGCTGAGGAGGACATGGACTAATCACACAAACACGAGGGACTTTAAGTGAATACTAACATGAGAGTGTGTGTGTGTGTGTGTGTGTGTGTGTGTGTGTGTGTGTGTGTGTGTGAATCATCGATGCCAGCAGCGTGTTCAGCGGCACAGTTTGACCACTCCACTGAACCGTCCTTCACTCCTCTCTTCCTCCCACTTCACCTCGTTCTTCCTCCCACTCTCATTTTCACATCTGCTCTCGATCCCCCACACTCTCCCCCCTCTCTCTCTCTCCCTCCCACACACACACACACACACACACACCCTCTCTCTCTCTCTCTCTTCTGTAGATATTCAGTATATTTAGAGGGATGAGGTGTTTAGTGCCCACACAGCGTCG
The DNA here is from genome assembly GCF_042242105.1 of Pempheris klunzingeri. Taxonomy (NCBI): domain Eukaryota; kingdom Metazoa; phylum Chordata; class Actinopteri; order Acropomatiformes; family Pempheridae; genus Pempheris; species Pempheris klunzingeri. Next base: position 20,226,841 of record NC_092032.1, on the reverse strand, counting down.
ACGGTCTCTGAAGACGCAGCAGTTAAACTCTGTAAAGTCCCACCAAATTATCTGTATAAGATATGAGCAGTTCAACCCCTCTGATATAAGGACTCCGATATCATCCTGAAACTAAACACTTTTCTGCAACGCTGCCGACCGCAGGAATAAAACCACACAGGTTTTCTCTCACTTCCTGCTTCATCCCAGCCACTGTGTGCTAACAGGTTAGCAACAGCACCGCTATGAGGCGATAACATCAGAAACTGATGCAGCTTTGAAGGACAGAAAGTTAAAGAACATTTATTCTGAATATTTGGCTCCATCATCACATCTAAAAAGACAAACAACACGTTTTATAACCCTTTGTCTGCTAGAAACCTGAGTGGGCTGTAAATGTAATGCACTGATGATGTCACCTGTGAGAGAAACCTAACACACACACAGACACCTGACTCTCCTTACTGTAGTTTGGTGGTTTTTCTGTGGAGTTTCACATTTAAAGAGCTCCTGCAGCAGATCTTTAAACCCCACACAGGGCGTCATCATTACTGTTGTGGTGGATGCTTTGTTTCCGTCTCTGCGTTCGCTCAACAGGTATAATCACCATAATAATAATGATGGGCCGCTGTGGTCTGTCGCACGTCTGCCACTTTTAACTGATAGTTAGGAGGAGGTCACAAACAGTCATCATAATCTTCACTCGTCTGTCTGTCTGTCTGTCTGTCTGTCTGTCTGTCCACAGACAAAACAAACAGGAGTTTCACAAGACACTTTCATTTTCATAAAATGAGTGTGCCACGTCTCTAAACCTCCTGCTACCATCACTTGCTACTCGCTGCTAACTTGTCATTATAAGGTAAATGGTTGATTGCACGGTGTAACGGCTGCGTTTAGGTTGGGTCTCCTTCACTAGGCATTTCTGTAAGACACTTTTTGTTGGGCCAGAAACCACAGGTGTGGACTCGAGTCACATGACTTGGACTCGAGTCAGACTCGAGTCATGAATTTGATGACTTTAGACTCGACTTGACAAAATGTAAAGAGACTTGCAACTCGACTTGGACTTTAACATCAGTAACTCATGATTTCACTTGGACTTGACCCTTTTGACTTGAAAAGACTTGCTACTTTCCCCAAACCCAAAGATTAAAAAGTATGTTGACATGGACCGCTATATATCTATATCTGTGTGTGTGTGTGTGTGTGTGTGTGTGTGTGTGTGTACCTGAGCAAGTGCGCTGTCGGCCCGACATCCAATCAGATTAGATCCACGTTGTTTTGATCCGACAGCATCCAACCAATCAAATTACAGGACAACCAGTGAAGCGGATAAAGCAGCGCGCCAGTTGGCAAAAATGACACCAAAGATAGTTTGTTTGGGTATAAAAACTACGAGGTGGTCAACAAAAAACTAATCTCAGTATGTAAAACATGCGGGTCGAAGATTACAGACGGAGACGCAACAACTTCCAACTTTGTTCGACATTTGAAGCTGCACAAAGAACGGTAAGTTAAGCTAACACTAGCTTACAGGCTAACTAATTTAACTGCTAGCTGCAACTCACTGATAGCGTCACTTTGCCAACACGGTATATGCATCCACAGCGGGTTAGGCTGACTCGAAAGGACTTGAAACTCAAATGGTAGGACTTGGGACTTGACTTGAGACTTGTCGGTCTTGACTTGGGACTTGACTTGAGACTTGTCGGTCTTGACTTGGGACTTGACTTGAGACTCGAGGGCAAAGACTTGAGACTTACTTGTGACTTGCAAAACAATGACTTGGTCCCACCTCTGCCAGAAACAGCCGTTATATCACTCTCTGCAAACACACCAGACTCCATTAACAAAAACAGTGATTTTACCACACAGGACACGGGAGATGCTGGTAAATTGACTGTTTTGTCAATGGAGTCTGGTGTCTGTTAGCAGAGCAACGTAACAGCGGTTTGTCACACACTTAGAATAACAATCTGAGCCTGTCAGTGGCAAAACAAGCACTTTTAGTGGACCTACTGTGATCAGGATCCCCAGCAGCTTCACACCCGCTGCAAACCCATTTTGCGGTTGCCAGCTGAGGCGATCTACTGGACCAGTTCCAAGACTTTTTGTATGTAGGAGACATCTTGAACCCAAAAAGAAAGAGCAGCACTGTCCACCTGTTCTGTAAAAGAGAGAATCGTGTTTATATAATGTCTAAAGTCTTCAGAATAATCTGAAGAGGATTCTCTAAAGTCACGGCTCTATTATTCTCTGCTTCGTTCTTTGTTTCTGTCATGGCGATCTCAGAGAAAGACTTCCCGTAGAGACTTAGTCAGCCTGTCAGCCAGCTTTGAGTTTGTGTGTGTGTGAAAACTCAGGTGTTTCACTTCTGTTACCTATGGATTTATATATTCTTATATACACACACAACGCACACACTAAAAACTCATTTCGTCCTTAAGTTTCACTTCACCTGTTCCCGTCGCTACTGGCAACCATGGATGCTTTGTTCGTTTGGCGCAACCCAATCCTGTGAGACAAAGAGCTGCTCTGTGGGATATCTCACACACACACACACACACACACACACACACACACACACACACACACACACACACACACACACACACAGCTAGCCAAGGTAACTCTGTGCTGGCTGGACAAGCAGCTCCGGACAATAACTCAGTTGATGTGGAGTCGTTAACAGCCAGCTGACGTCCAGGCGCCTGCAGGAGACAAACTGGCCTGTCTGCTTGTGTCTTTACTTTTTTTTTTAACTGGCTGATGACAAAATCAAAAGGCGGACTAGAGAGAGTTTCAGGTTAAAGATTACATTTACTACATTTCAATCCTAATCTGCGCTCTGATGAAAGGACTCAGATCCTGTCAGTGAAGAAACTGAACTTTTTTTAATTCAGCCTTTAAATGCAACTGATAGTGAACACATAAACACACACGAAGCACAAAGAAACCTGACAGGAGGTGGAAATACTGAATGGGTTTGTGTCACACACACACACACACACACACACACACACACACACACACACGCAAACACACACACACACACACAAAGACAGTGTCCTTTAAACTGTTTCCAATAATACCCTCAGACACATCCTGCCTTTCTCTTACTGCTTGGTCAAGACACCAGATTTACAATGCACCAGTGTGTGTGTGTGTGTGTGTGTGTGTGTGTGTGTGTGTGTGTGTGTGTGTGTGTGTGTGTTGTGGATACAGATTTAGATTTACCATTGTCTTTAATGTTGCCGTGGCATTTGCCAAACGACGACAGTCTCCTCGCTCCCAGCAGCAGTGACGCACACAAGTCTAACTCAGCATTCAGACACAGTGTGTGTGTGTGTGTGTGTGTGTATGTGTGTGTGTGTGTGTGTGTGTGTGTGTGGTCCCAAGAGAAGCTGCCTCACCTCTGCAGACTTAAAACCAAACAATGTGAGCTTATTTGCTTCACGTCCCAATTTTGCTCCAGTTTACATGTTGATGATGTTCTGAGATGAAATGTGATAAATAAAATATATCAATAAAAGATATCAGCTCCAGTTAATAGAATAACTAAAGGTTATGACTCAGGTTTGGGACGACCAGCAGTGAACGGTCCAATCAGTGCAAACCAATTACTTTGAGCAACAAGGCAGCAGTGACTGGGTCTCAGTGATTTTGTCACCATTCTGGGATCTTGGTCAACGGAAACAAAACACTGTGATCCATCTTGCAACTAATAAACCAGCTTAGCGAAGCTGCATAAACCGGATCTGTTGCATCCAATAATGCTACGATCAACCGACTTTTGGCCTGTTGCCAGGAGATAAGCAGTCACAAACTGCTCCTCTTCCTCTCTCCTCTCTCAGTAGCTTGTAAAATGTCCCATCAGAGCAGAAGCAACCTCTAGTATCAACGTTCTTAACACATGGACTCATTATCTGTGTTATTCCTGTCCGGCCTGCGATGGAAACAGCTTTCTGCTGCCAGGTTTAGCAGGAGGCATGGCTGTTACCGTGGCCGTCACTGTGGCTGAACCAGGCTGGCTGCGCCGCGGGGGCCGAGCCGGTGACACCACGGTCCTCGGCCCTCCTCGCTGTCAACAACAACACGGGCAGCACATGGACAGGAGGACGGCGCCACGTGTTCAGCTACAGGAGCACAGGAGGCGCTGGAGCTCCTTCACAAACTGACATGAAGCAACACGGATGCTCGTTTTGGTGAATCACCGTGAGCGAGACGGATGAAGAGGAGGAAGAGAGGGCAGCGGTGGCAGCTGAATGTGTGCATGAGTGTGTTTTTCTTTGCATGTGTGTGTGTGTGTGTGTTCTTGCTGGTCAGTCTGGCTTCCTTCCATCTTCCTGCTTCGGTGTTGATGAAACTCTCAGTGTGGGCTCAAGACAGACTTGGCTCCTGTAAACCTCACTGACAGTTCAGCAGCAAAACAGAAAAATCAAGGGCACAAACTGTATCTACTGTACGCTGAACGACTGTCACAGCATCAATATCACAATTTACATCCAGGGAATAAAAGCCAGTTATATATATGAGGATTATTTTGTGTTAAAACTACATGAGAATATGCAGAAACACACGATTTTAGCAGCAGCAGATGTTTGATGCTTCATGTTTCATTCTTTAAAGATATACTCTATTGATTTCTATCTTTTAGCCTTAAGATGTAATAATTTAGGAAACTAAAATATTCAAATATTGGTGGAGATGTAGAGCAGAGAAGACACATGTGGGTCAACATCAGAGGACAACAGGAAATGTGTATTATGTTATAAAGCGAAACACAACCAGCCTTTTGCTGAATGCTGGCGTGCTCACAGTAACGTTAATTACGGTGCACTGCCCCTGTTAAATAAACTAATAGATGAATCAAAATGTCGACCTCACGGTGACGCTAGAGGGAAGGTCAGAGGAGAGAGTCAGCAGGATCCACCCGCTGAGGACCGTGAATGTCTGGACCAAACTGGGTGGGTGATACGCGCGACGAGTCAAACCATAAAACGCAACCGAGCAAGAAAAAGCTCCAGCAAGCAGCTAAGAGAAAATATTAAACCAACAGCGATCCATAAGTCAGCTGACTGAAGAGGAAGGGAACAGAGGTCTAACACTGTAGAAGCAAGGACACACACACCTCTTCATTAGATCTCAGGTGACAGTGTGTGTGTGTGTGTGTGTGTGTGTGTGTGTGGCCATCTTGGCCCTGCTGGCAATAGATGCATTAAAGGAGCATTCCACCAATTCTACACTCTCAGACCAGTGAGCTTCATCATATAGCTCACGATAATAATATCTGTGTCGTTGTTGATGTGATAAAAGAAAAAGTGGACGTCCACAGAGGGGAGCGACCTGAACCTTCACAGGCGATGACAAAAGTTATAGTCGAGCTTTCATCGGTCGAAATGGCGAAATTAGGTCAAAACCTGTGCAGCTTGACCGCTAACTGTGTCTGTAAGTGACATAGCTGCCGTGACCTCACCTGTTGGTTTGAGGACCAGCTTCTGATTGGTTGGTCACAACATTGTCCCGCCCTAAAGCCCCTCCTCCCTCTTCCTGGTCTATCTTCCTCTAAATGGACCATCATTTACTAAACGAACATCCTGCTGTGCTGAAGAAGACTGTAAACTAGAGACTGAGAGCAGAAACTCATGAGGAAAATGTTCACTGAGCTGATAAATCAGGCTCATTTTCTCATTGACTTCCATCCAATCAGACTCCTGTTTGGAGCCAGTGGCACTGGTTTCACTTTTCAGAGCTGGAAACTACGTCCCCTTCTCTTCCACAGTCTGTGTGCTCGACACGCTGGGAAACAAAGTGCACAAATGGTGGAAATAATCACTGATGAATGCAGGATGAATATCAGCATTATTATTGATTAATTGTATGTCTTTATCAGAAAAACGACACAGAGTCAAAGGCGAAGGCAACCGTCCACCACCTAAAGATATTCAGTTTAAAATGACATGAAGCCGAAATGAGCAGCAAATCAAATAAATCGCCAGATCACTTCATCAATTAGACAGTTTGATGACATCAGCACTGAGACCAGACGAGCCACCATCAGGTGAGTACAACAGACTCAGGAGCAGACCAGGCTGATGGCTGCAGTCCACCAGGCTGGCAGTCTGTGGCCTAGTTTGACATTAGACACACTGCTGCATCTGCACCCCCCCCAGGCGTGGACTAACGCAGCGAATGAGTGGGCAGAATACAGTATGTGTGTCGCAGTAGGGGGACAGCGTGTCTGCCTGCATGAAACGTCTCCACAGGATCAATGAAAACCACCTTAATGGTCGTCTCCTCTCACCTGTAGAGATGTGAAACACTCGTGACTCCGGCCGTGTTAAACCTGCACGACTGCTTCTTATTCCACACGTGCTGCGTAGAAGCTGAGTCCAACCTGCCTGACGCTGCAGCACATGAAAGCTGCTATCTTTTATTTAGTGAGCAACCACAATGAAGCACAGATCAAATACATGCAGCATAACAGCTCTTCCCCAAAGAGCTCCTCAGAAAGATTTCAATATTTCCTAGAAGTGTCTGTAAAGTTGCTTTTTGTGCGACGGGACTCAAAAGCCTGAAGTTCTACGCAGACTCATGTTTAATTATCTCACCTTCTCGCCGACATTTAACGCTCATAACCACCTCTCGTGCTTTTCTGTTGGCGGCGGCCCCCTGATAAAAGGCCGTGACAAATGAGGGGAGTTAATTCTGGCTCTGCTTATTTAAGTAAGAGATATTCTCACCCAGAGGATTTAATAGCTGGCTGCTGGGCTGATCAGCGGCTGCGATTAGAGGAGCTGAGAACAGAAGAAACTGACTCCAGCTGTGACTGAGGAGGAGACGGAGGGAAAGAGGAAGACATGATGGAAGACGAATCAGAAACAAAGAGAGGATAGGAAGAGACGAGCAGAAGTAAACTAACTACAGACAATTTCAGATCTCCTTAAAGGCCAACTGCAGTGTTTTTTAAACCTGGGTCCTATTTTTAGACAGGATTTAGATTTAGATTTTGGTTTGCAATGACTTGTAGGTGTAAGAGTTTGTGATGTAATCCTTTGGGGCACCCACTCAAAGTAACTTATATTTGCCACTGATACGCTCAGATTGTTATTCTAAGTGTCTCTTCACCAGACTCCATTCACAAAAACAGTAATTTTACCCTGTAGAACACTGGAGTTGTTGGTCCACTTCCTCGATCAATTAGTCTGTTTGTGTTACACACATATTGTGTTGGATTAGAAGCAAACCTTTAAAACATCAATAGTCACAAAATAACAACAACAAACTAACCTATTGAGGCAGTGCTAGAACCAGCAGCTCCTGTGTTCTGTGAGATAAAATCACTGTTTTAGTGAATGGAGTCTGGTGTGTGTGCAGAGAGCGATATAACAGTATCAATAAGAGAAGCACCAAACCGTATCGGCTCTCTAATCACCGGGACAGTCGTCACATCAGTTTGCCGTCTTCTTCACTTTCCTTCATCATCATCATCATCATCATCATCATCCGACCTTTTTCTCAGGAAACAAACGTGTCAGTGTTTTTCCCAGAATAACTGCTCTGATCACATATTCAGGTGTTTCCACATGTATTTCTTTGTCGAGAGGCCAATCTCAGCTCTTTGTAGGTTAATTCACCAAAACATAACCTGGTCTTCTTTCCATGTAGCTCAGAACGCCAGGACTGCTTTTTAAACAACAAATCTCATCTAGACTCAATTACACCAAATGGAACACCGGATTATGGATTAATAATAAATGGATTATTGATTTTACAGCTGCAAACTGTGCCAGACTTCCTGCTCTTTGTTCTTAAATGCATGCACTCCTTTCAGCTACAGAGCTGCAGCTGCACAGATCTGTGACTCAACTGTATAAAGTAACAGTCTTGTCACTTTGCAAAACCAATTTGCAAAGCAAAAGCTCCAAAAATCTACCGTGACTAAAACTACTGTCTTCAGTTTTCCTCATAACAGGAAGAGGACTGAAATTCCGGACTTCCTGGAGGAACAAAAACAAGAAGTTGTACGTCAAAGGACAAAAGCTTCAGACCAGAAAATGTGCTGTACAAGTGCAGCAGACCAGAACAGGACTCAGAGCAAACCGGAGACGTCCAGGTGATGTTAGAGGCGGGTCTCAGGGTCATGGAGGCAGAGAGCCTCACTCAGCAAACTCTATCTATCAAAGAGCCCCACGTCTTTATTAAGGAGGAGGAGAAGTAACAGGAGGAGGAGGCAAAGGCAGCAAAAAGAGGAGAGACTGAAGTGGAACAGAGAGAAAACTTTTGCCGTCCTCTCCTCTGACACGACCACGACATTAACGAGGGCCTGAACTGGAGTGAATACAGATCTTTGTGGAGACACAGCACTTCGAACACCACGACACTGTCCCCACTCATCTCTCCTCACTGTCCTCCGTCTTTCTGTTCGCCCATTCATGCATGGCGCTCTCAGCCGGCCTTCCACAGAGCCGTTTCTCATCCCTCCGTCCTTCTCTTCCTCTCCCTCTGCGCCCCTCAGATCCTTCGCATGTCTATTAATTTACTTTTCTCTCTGGAAAAACACTGTGTTTAACTCTTCTTTGTTAATCTGCCTCTCTTCCCCTCCTCGCCTCCTTTCAGCAGATTCTCAGCTGCGACCATGAAAGATTAGACGGAGGGTTACATAAGTTTCCTGTCGTATCTTTCACCAGCTTTCTCTCTCTCTCTCTCTCTCTTAATATGCTGCACTCACCATCTTTGTTTCTCACAGTCGGATTTATTCTCAGTCTCCCCTCTCTCCTTTCAGCAGCTCTCCTCTCTCCCCCCTCTCTCCCTCTCTCCCTCTCTCTTTGGGAGATAGAGCCGTTTGTTTGGTGGCGTTACAGCAGGTTAACACTTCTTTTTGCCGTCACAAATGCACTGAAGCAGCTGGATTTCTTTAAAACTGCTTGTGCATGTCATGTTTGCCACCGCACATCACACAGAATCTCCCAGTTTGACTGAATGATCCAGTGCTGTTTGGTAAGATCACGAGGGAGGATCTTTAACTGTTCCCAGGAGGTGACCAACAGCTGCACACGAGCCACACTCCCATTAGAAACTTGTATTCCTTTGGTGTTTACCACGAGAGGCTGGTTCGACTCATGTCGTCTTACAGGGTTTCAGGGTTTGACTGTCTGCTGCTGTTTGGTGCATCGTCTCGATGCAGTGCAGCGGCCCGGTGCTTCGCCGTCGTTAATAACCTCTGCATTTCAACCAAAAACACCCTGAAAACTTTCCACATCCACGAACACGATCGAGTTCAGTTTTTACTGTCCGCTCTGCTCTCACGCATGAAGGAACTCATTTCTACTATTTTCATCTGGCAAAAATCCTCCATCTTATTTTTGACCTCCTGCAAGATCTGCGTTGGCTCCTTCAGAGGTTGGATTCGATCAGTTCTATGTGAGCTGGAGGGGATTTCCTCTGATTGGATGAACCATCCAAGTACTCCACCTGCTAAGTACTCCTTTTGAACTTGCGTGCCCCTTTTACAAACTGTCACCATGGACAACTTTCCAGTTCGGTCTGTTAGGACGTGCTAGTACTGCAGACCCCATGAGGCTTTTGCCATGTCGTTGCTACGGCCAAAGAAATGCCACCCTGAGGTGCAAATCAGCAACACTGAGCTGCACTTCTGTAATTCATTCAGCGTGACGTTGTGTTCATTGCTGCCACTTTCTTATCGGTGCATCAACATCAACATCACGCACGTTCAGCTGTCCCGAGCAGTCAACTTAATGTTTAAGAAATATGCTGATTTAAGAGTTGTCACTTCTACAAATCAACTTACAGCAACCTGTGCAGCTGCACCAGCCTCTGTCACCAGCTAGTGATGTCTAGAGATGATCCTGCATGCTAGGCTGTGATCGGTGGTCTGACTCTCCAGCCTGTCGGCAGCATCTCTTTGAACTGCTGGATGAATCAGACTCGTGGGCGCTGGTTCGGACGTGTGAGAACCAGACCAGCAAATCAAAGCTCCAGGAAGCAAAAACACCACAGTTGCTTTTTGAATTACGGTCAGTGAGCCCGTTTACATGACCAGTTTCTGGAGTTATCAGATTATTCAAGTGATCATGTAACACATCTAGATTTCTCCCCAATACTCCGGTGCCTTCGTGCATGTATACCTGTTACATCTGGTTTATTTTGTTCTTTTACATCTGCGCATGCTTGCAGCAGTCTTACGTCACTACGTACGTACGCAAACCAGGATTTTCGTTTATCGCATTTCTGAAGCGCATGTAAAGGCGTCAGATTATCTGGTTACTCCCAGTTAACACTTTTTTATGGTCATGTAAACGAGCTCAGTGTCGGGTTCTTCCTCCCTGAAGTGCACCTTGTTGGCCTTAATATTTTATGTCTTGTACCTTTGACTCAGATCTTTTCTGACACTTTCTACATCCATCTAATGGCGCTTTTCCACTAGCACCTGCTCGGCTCCACTCGACCTTTCTGGTTTTCCCACTAGGTGATAGTACCTGGTACTCGGCCGGGGATCCAAGCGAGCTGAGTCGAGCTGAAAATGTGCTACGACGACCCGGCCCACGTTGAGGTGGTACGCTACTGTAATGGAAAACCAACCAAACCGAGTCGAGTCGAGCTGAAACTGTGTGATGGAAAAAGCGCCATATGTCTTGGACGGGCATCACAGTGGACACAAAGGTTCAGCTATGTGGAGCAAAACCCAGAATCTCTCCAGCTGCCAACTAATACCACCTGGGCTCTAACCTTTAACCCCTTTAACCTTTAACCCCTCCTGTAGCTGCCGCACAACTCGAGCACATCTTCAACAGCAACAGTCACAAAGCAGATCAGTGGAGCTTTCTGTAGATCTAAAAGGAGGCATTCCCTCTATGACGAAGAGGAGACACTCGTCCTCCACCTGCTCCCTCAGCACAGTCACATTAAACCTAAATGGTATCAGACCCCGCGGCTGCTGCAGGATCCGTTTCCCCTCCTAACTGAACAGACATATTTCTGTCTCTCGCTGCTCTCTCTGCGCTAGCGAAGAGCGCAATAAGACAGCAGTAATCTGGGTTACGTGGGCAGCTGCGTTACATAACGACACAGTCTTCATCACAACAACCTGAGCTGCTATTAGCATTCACACGGCATGTAAAGTCATGTTAACACGTCGGGCTTTATCCACGGAGGGAGACACACACGGGGTGAATTAAATCAAATTAAGAGTTCAGTTACATTAGCCGAATGTGTTTTCATGTTTGTGTGAGCAGCTGGTGTGCAGCGTTACATAATCAGCTTTGATTATTACTAATTAGCATAAAGGGTAACTTAATTAAACACGAATGTCTCACAGAGGAAGACGCCCGCTGTGAATGTCGTCATCAGACTGTTTCTGTTCTGGGTCTTTGCTGCTTAAACCACAAGTGCAGGCAGCACTGACTTGAAAATGCCAGAAAGTAAAAGGTTTCTTGCAGTGATTCCTTTTGATTTTTTTTTTTCTTGGTCTCATAAGTTTTTCTTATGAACACCAAGGGATGTCTGCAGTTATCTGAACAAACTAGATCCAGTTTTTTCATCAAGTGGGTGCTAAAATCAGAGATGAACCCCCAAACAAAGTCACCTTGTGGGCCAGAGGGCTAAAACAAACACTAAAACAGCACTCTCTTCAACATCACCAGACTCCATTAAGAAAAACAGCAATTTTACCCTGCAGAACACTGGAGTTGTTGGTCCACTTCCACCATCAATTAGTCTGTTTGTGTTACACAAATATCTTGTTGGATCAAAAAGCAAACCTTTAAGACATCAATAGTCACAAAGTAACACCAACAAACTAACCGATCGAAGCAGCAGGAAACCAGCAGCTCCTGTGTTCTGTGAGGTAAAATCCCTGTTTTAGTGAATGTAGTCTGGTGTGTGTGCTGTTTGTGGTTAAACCAAAAGGATCTTCCAGGTCTCTCTCTGTAGGGATCCTTTCCATGATGCTGTCACACACTTAGAGTGTGGATCAAACAAGCTCTTTTAGTGGACCTACTGTGACTGAACGCAGTTGTCCCAAAGGATTTTTCTACACCTTGGACCCAAAATGTGTAAAGAATTGGGCCCAGGTTTAAAAATACTAATTTTACAGCCCTCTGATTGAACCAGACACCTGTCGTGCACTGCAGAGATAAAGCCTTGGCTCAGCAGTGCCATGTTAATGTAACAGCTCAGAGGTCATGAGGTGCCCTGCTTCACACAGGGCAGTCATACACTACAGATTAAAACTCATCCCATGACCTGCCACAGGAGAAAGAAATACACATGGGTGTATCTATGTGGCTGCGGCGTGTCGCCATCTCACGATTACTGAGCCTGATTTGTGTCCTTCACTTCGACATGACTTGTTGTTTCAGAAAACTCCTTTCCTGGTTGTGTTCGTCAAAGATTTGGTTTCTCATGTGCTTCTGTAATCCCTCTCCGCTCTTGTCCCCCTCCTTTTGGTCAGCCTCCCCTTCTTCAGCTGCAGAGGGGATCTTAAGAAGCACGGGACCGGGGTCATGAAATCCATACAGCTCAGAGGTGACTTGGAGCCGACCCCCCTTCAGCCTGAGGGCCGTTAACAAAGTTAGGGCTGCACAATTAATCAAATATCAAACCCGATCACGATTTTGGCTTCCTTTGCGTACAAACATTTCGTCCCGCCGCCTGCGATAAAAGGCCTTGTTTTTAAAGAGTCATAAAGAGCAGAGAGCAAATCAAACGTCAGAGAGCTTCAGATTTCGGGCGAGTGATGTTAAAGTTCTGAAGAAAAGGACGAACATCAGCAAATATGAGTAAGTTCCTTGTATTTGTTGGGTATAAAAGTCAAAACATGGTGAGGAACAGGCCTTTCCATGTGGTCCTTTTCTGTTTCTTCACTGAATTTGAATAAAATGTGCTTTATCCTCTATCATTATCATCTGCATCCTCATCATCAATACATTTCAACAGCAACTTATTAACATCAATAGACAGATTTTTCAAAAATAAATTGTAACTTTTAAGTGTTTTCAAGCGAGAAACATCAAATCAATGGAACCAGCATCTGTATAAACCTACGATTGTTTAAAGCATGAATGTGAATCATGGTTATTTGTATGTTTTAGGATTTATTTGCATTGATATTTATCGTATTTGTTGTATATTTATTGCAACTCTAACAACAAACAGGACTCCATATCGCCACTGACGCTGGGCCAGTGTGCATATTTCTCTGTGACTGATCTGGGATAGTTATGGAGGAAAAAAAGGCCCTTTAATCTGTTTATTCTCCGTTTAAAGTGCCACATTTGAACAGCAGCGGCAACAACACAAACAGGAAGTGCATATTCTACTAATTTTGTGGATCAGGTCTGATGCTTTATGATCCAAGAACCTCAAGAATCAACAGAGGCAGCTGCAGGAGGAACGAGCAGAAAGCCACACGGGGCAGAGCTGTTGTTGTTGTTGTTGTCATTACGGCAGCCACAGCTCAACAATGGAGGCAGATCACACACACGACACAGAAAGCCAAGAAAAACAAAGCCGACGGGCTTCTTCACAGCACACAGCAGTAAAGACAGCGAGCGTCAGAGGCAGCCGGGGCCTCACAGAGACTCTCTTTAATTACCGCACGCTTGGTTTGTGTACGGAGCGCTACATGTAACACCGACAGCACAACTCACTCACTGATGAGGGAGAAAGCCCTGCTAGAAGTCTTCTGCACGGTGAACAGACCTGCCACACTAACTCTACCCCGACAGGGAGGAGATGGGAGCAGCAAACGCTCAGAAAACTGTCAGCTGAAGGAGAGAAATCTCTTCATTTTGCTGCCGTAACACGTCTTCAGTGAGACTAGCAGGAAGAGCATGTCCACAAAACACATCTTAGTGTTCATTTTGTTTAATTAGTAAGAAAATAAAGATCCATTACACACCTAAAGTAGAAAGGAGCAGACACTCCAGTCTTCTATGATATGGAAACCTGCAAGTGCAGCCACTATATATGCCCGGTATATTTCCCAAACTATATTCACATAACTGACTTCCTGATGAGGTCTGAGGCGTCCAGGCCCCTCAGGTCACCTGGTGCAGGTGAAGCAGCTCTTGGTCTCTCTGCTCCACCTGTGGGACGAGCTTCCTGAACACCTGAGCTCTGCTGGAACTGTCAGCGCATCTAAATCAGGCCTGAAAACATCACTGTGGCTTTATAATAACACAACTTCTAATGTGCAACTATCTATACACATGCTTTTATGCTTCTTCTTGTGCTTTTATCAGCTTTTACATGCAATTTAATGTTTCTGTGTCTTGTTTTTACTGTTTTCTGTCCCTGTGAAGCTCTTTCAGCTGCCTTGTGTCTGAAAGGTGCCCTACAAATAGATTCCTCTGTGCCTGGAGTGAAATTGTCAAACCAACCAACGGTTTTGAGCAAATTTAAAAGACATCTGATGACGACTCGTCCGCCACCAGCCGACAAGGATGCAGGGTCTTTTATTAGCTGGAAAAAGTGAAGGCGAACGCTGAGAAGAAGTGATGATGAAGTGTGTCCTCGGGTTTCCCATCAACAGTGAGTCACATTTCACCCCCCCCCCCCCCCCCATTGCACTGACAAAGACTTACTTGCAAGTGTTTCTTGATAAAACTGCCTGTGAATTCGTACGGAGGACACAGCTGTGAAACATCTCGTGGCTTTTAGTGCGAATGCCGACACGTGTGTTCTCCACATTGTGCCACACAGGAGGACTTTTCACGGCCAGCTGCGCTCGTTGTCGCTCGCTTCAGGAGTGAAGTGCTGTTTGTTTAGCGGCGGGCGAGAGAGGTCTGCGTGGAAACAAAGGCAGTGTGTTCCACACGCCGAGAGGAAACGCCTTTTTAACCAAACAAGGGTCAAAGGTCACTTTAACCATCAAGTCCACTGTTGTGAGTGTGTCTACCTGGATATATACGAGTGTGTGTGTGTGTTTGTAGAGCCAAAGCAGGAGGCTGAGGGGGACAGTGTGTTTTTGTTCTTTTAATTCAAAAGATCTTTATCTGTCACACAACTACAAGAAATAACAAACCATTCAAGCGTACGTAGTGGGGGGGGGGGGGGGGTTGCAGACTGGAGGAAAACGAGGCATAAAATAGTTACAGCTCTGAGCTTTAACTCCCAGATCATCAACATCACAAGCAACCAGCAGTGCCGAGGTCAGAGGTCAAAGCCGCAGCCTTCCCGTCCCGCACAGGCTGTAATTCACCACCAACATCCATCAAACACACATCCAAGTTTTGCCTCTTTGAGGTTTTTAATCTCGTCTATGAAGGTCTGGCCCTGCATACTAAATGTTCTTTCGGGGCAATAAACAGCGGTGTAGTGTGTCACGGCGCACGCATAATAACAAGTACGGGGGTGATGCACAGATTCGGGGCTGTAAACAGAACCAGCAGCGAGGAAGAGCGGAGCAGGGCTGGGCTCACAACCACAAACCACCCAAAACAACCAGCGACCAAAACCACCGCCGCTGCTATAAAAACCTTAAAGGGTCGGCAGGCAGATATGAGCAGCCTGCAGGCAGGGCACAGATGCAGATAATAACACAGCAGCTCCAGCCAAAGGGTGGTGATTATACCCTCGGAGAGTTCATGAAGAGACAATAACACCAACACTTTCATTGAAATTCAGCGCGGATATCATAAGCAAACAATAAGCTTACTGTGAGTTAAATATTAGAGCACATGTGATGTTATTATAAAGGGAAATCATGCTCATTTTCTGGACAGTATATGCAAATGAACAGAGTTTAACCTTCCTTCATGCTGCCTGCAGCTCCGGGGCTGACTGCACGTCGTACTTCCACATTTTCTCATTTTATCGGACAGAATACATTACGGAGCAAGAGAGTTGCGAGTCGAGCGCCGCCAGACGGCGAGGAAAGCACCGCAGTTCATTCTGGGTGCTGTAGGTTTTCTACTTTTTGAGCAAAAAGGGAACAGCACAGCCCTTTTCTCCGATTTCTCCCGTTGAGTTGGACCAATTTCACAATTATTTGCACTTTTCTGCTGCACAGACGGTGAAATATGTCTTTAATACTGTAGAGAGAGAGATCGAGACTCACGCATTGCAGTAGGGTTTCTTGTCGTAGCCTTTGTAGTTCTTCATGTTCAGGGTCATCTTGCAAACCTCGCAGTGGAAACATCCTTTATGCCAGTTCTGGAGAGAACACACACACACACACAGTCACATTTCAAGATTGGATTTGATGAGTCAGTTTAGGCCTAAGATTGGATTAATCAACCACTCACTTTTTATTTATAGAGCGAGTCTTTTTACCTTCGAACAAGTCAAATGTTGCTCAAAGTGCTTTAAAAGTGATGCACAAATGTAGGATTTGGCGACAAATTAACACCAAAACAACTAAAAAAGCAAATTGAATTGAACAGAAGTGTGGAGAAGCTGCCGGAGAAGAACCAGAGGGGCCATCCTGCCACTTACACGGTGTTCCCAGAGCTTTCAGACACATGTCATGGCCTTCCTCAGCCGATGGAGTATAACCAGGGCTGCATCTAAAGCCTGTTTTTGTTACTGTTACTTTCTCAGTTAATTGTTTGGTCCATAAAACATCATGAAACTGATCATAGCAGCCCAAGACGACTAAATCACTTCAACAATAACTTATTCTAATGAAAAATCAAGAGAAGCAGCAAACTTTGAACCATTTTGGGGAACTTGTACTTGAAAAAGAACGGAAACGATTAGCCAGGTAATCAATTATCACCTAATGGCTGCAGCTCTGGTCACAACACATGGCTGGATGCAGCAGCAGATAGTGAGCCCTGTGGGGATCCTTCAGTTTGAACTATTGATTCTTTGGGTCTAGACCTGCTCTTTGCATCTTGAGAACTTTAGTTATGAGTTGACGCTTTATAAATAAAGATTGATTGATTGATTGATTGATTGATTACAGGCAAATAGCAAATAGAGAGACGATCAACACTTGAGAACTATTCAAAGACACGACATCAGGCAAGCGCAAGTGTGACGGCATCATTTCAACATTCCCGACACAAGACTGAGAGTCGTGCAGAGTGTAGGCGCCATGAAGTGCACCAGGTGAGGTGTTTGAGGCTCCTCCATGACTGGATGAAGCCACGAGATGTGGTTGAAAGCTCTTCTCACACCCCGCCTGTCAATCACACACCAGCAGGTGGAAATCTGTCATGCGCTAAATATAAATACAGTTGGTAGCCGGCCAGAAACTGACATTTGTTCAGATCAAAAATGTGACAGACAGCAGAGGAAAAGTCAGTTTGCTGCCAAACATTTGCTCATTTAACGTCCAGCTCAGATCACCCTCCATCTGTCCGCCATTAGGATTATTCAAATCCTTAGAGAGCGAATCAGCACTAAATTATGTGTTTGAGTTGATAATATGGCCATATGCCTTCTGCATTAATCCTGCGCTTAACTGCTATGAACGAGCTTCAAAAGTACAAGATTACTGGAGTCAGGACGTGGTTTGATTGAGAAACAGAGTGATACGTTTGTCCGGTCGGCAGCGAACAGCAGACAGACGCAGTTAAAGAGCCGCTGGTGAACATTGTGGAGCAATTAGCAGCTAAAAGGAGGTGGTGGAGACCAAAAACTGAGCCAAAAAAGAGAGATAATGACGGACTGACACACATCAAGTGACACAAACAGGATCCCACATGAAGGATCGCGTCTCTCTGTATCTGCTGGATGTGGAAAGTAAGCAAATATTCACTAATAAGCTCACCGAAAGTTGATGATAGTTGAAATAAGATGAATAAATGAATAAAACCCAAGACTCCACATAGGAGCTGCACCTTGTTAAAATTAGGTCAAAACCCAAAAACAGCCTTTGTGTTGACGTTTTAAAGCATTCACCAGACTCCATTGACAAAAACAGCGATTTTACAGGGGAGCTGCTGGTCTACCGCTGCCTCGATCGGGTAGTATGTTTGTACTGTTGTGTGACTCTGGTGTTTTAAAAGGTTAGTTTGCATCAAACACAATATTTGTGTTGCACCCAATAACACAAACAAACTAACTGATTGAGGCAGCAGTAGACCAGCCATTCCCACGTTGTGCAAGGTAAAATTACTGTTTTTGTCAATGGAGTCTGGTGGGTTTGAATTGCACAATACAACGGCCATTTCTGGTTAAACAAAACTGATCTTCCAGGTCTCTCTCTGCAGGGATCCTTTCCATAATGCTGTCAGACATTTAGAACAACAATCTGAGCCTGTCAGTGGCTAAAACAAGCACTTTTAAAAGGGGTAAAAATCCCTTTTGACATGCAACCTCCTCTGCAGCAACCCACACAAAGTCTCATCTACCTGCAGATCCTGGTGTTTAATTTCCAGTTAAAAATAAAACTTCTTTCACATCAGCCACTTGAAATTTGAGTTGTATGTCTTTGCAGCTAAAATGTAAAAGCAGGGACACCTAGTATAGTCTCGCAGACGGCCTGGTTAAATGGGCTTTTGTAAGGGACAGCAGGGAACACTGAAAAATGATTTCTTCCTCTCGCCCTCACACTCTCTTTCTCACTTTCTCTGTATACTTCTCTGTTTCTCTGCCAGCCTCCTCCTCTCTAAATCACTGCCTCTCACACTCTTTTATACCCTCAGCTTCCCCCCAAACAAATCCTTTTGGCTTTTACAAGACAGGACAGGGGGTAAAACTGGTCCTTATTGGTCCTTACAAACCGGATCCTCTTCATTTTAGAGATGCTGAAAGATGAAGACGGATAATGGCGTTTTTTTTTTTCACTTCTTTGCTCATAGCTCTGTGAAACTGGGAGTCTTTTATTGTGAAAGGTGGGGGCTGATATCATGTGGAGTGCCTACATGCTGTTGTGTCATCTGATGCCTCATAGGACAGACAGTGAATGCATGAGCCTGCTGAAGATAAATTAATAATTTATCAGCATTATGCAACAGACTATTACAGAGGTGTTGCCATGCAAACACAAAAATCAACACGTACCCTCTTATCCTGGCTTAAAAACGCAAATATATTGATCAACATTGCCCTAAAATGTTCCAATTATAAAACATATTATTATTATGGCCGCTTCCACTACTTCAGGGGTGTTTTAATATTCCTTTTTGTGTCTTCTGTGACGCCACTATGACAAATTAATTCAGGGACTTCTAATATTGCTGCTCCAATCTTATAAAAAAAACATTAATTACCTCCAACATCCATTAATACCAATGCAAATACAGGAAAACAATACAAGAACATCTTCTGTTGATCAGCTGATTAATTCAGTATCAGTATAGTGCCGTCATTTTGTTTTTAGCTTATTCATTTTACAGTATTTTATTTTTAATCAGAATTCTATCATTTCATTCTTATTTACTTTTTATTTTGTTTTATTTCATTTTTATTCTATTTTTGGGGAAGCTTCTGGTTAATTTAGCACTCTTTATAGGTCTTATCGCATTATTTCAAGTCATAAAATGCCTAAATGATGCTTAAATAGAAATTTAGAAAAGAATACTGTGTAATAAAAAAATAACATAAAACAAAAATACAAATTAAATACTGTAAAATTAAAAAAAAAAGAAAATGAAATAAAAATAAAACAAAATACTAAAAAAAAAAGTACACAAAACACAAACAATAAAATGAAACCAAACTAAAATAAAAATGAAATACTCAAAAAAAAAAACTGACATAACTTTAAACAAAACTAAGTTGAAACAAAGAGCAGAATGAGCTAAAATAAGATAGCAGAGCTGCTAATTAACACCGTGGTTCATTCCCTCCACCTCCACCTGCGCCTCCACCAGCGTCACACACCGGTGTGTGATGTGGGCAGCACCGGTGAAAACACCCCCGGTAAAAGTGCTCACCTTGTCCAGGCAGCTGACTTTCTCCGTCGGGTAGACGATCTTCCCACAGCGGGCGCACTGGGGGTTCATCCTCCAGACCTCCTCTGGTTCTCTCCAGCGGCCAAAGTCCACCTGTTCTGCCGAGGTGTAGTTGCTGTAGTCCAGTCCGAGAGTCCCGCAGGTCCCCGCTGGGCCGATAAGAACTCGGGGAAATCTACCGGAGAGACGGCGGCTGTGCTCCCACACTCGGCGGCTCCCCGTCCGGTCTGAAGGCTGGAGATGCTGCGCCGGGACCGACTCGCTCCGTCCGAGACAAGCTAGCGGAAGTTAGCTCGGACAAGCCGGAAGTTAGCGAGGAGAATACAGGAAGTAGATTTGTAGATTTGTCCCTTCACGGTAAAGTGATACAGTAAAATAAAAACAAACTTTTAAGGAATGATTAAATAGAATATAAATATAATAGAGTAAAATAAGCATGAAATGGAAAATAAAAAGTATAAAAACTAGAATAAATAGAAAAAATATTAAATAAAACAAAATAAATGCGAAAATGAAAAAGATTAATGAAAATAAATAAAACAGTAAAATAAAAACAAACTTTTAAGGACTGATTAAATAGAATATAAATAGAATAAAGTAAAATAAGCATGAAATGGAAAATTAAAAAAGTATAAAAATTTGAATAAATAAAAAAATATTAAATAAAACAAAATAAATACGAAAATGAAAAAGATTAATGAAAATAAATAAAACAGTAAAATAAAAACAAACTTTATATAATCTAAATATAATTAAGTAAAATAAGCATGAAATGGAAAATAAAAAAAGTATTAAAATTATTATAAATAACATGCGGTAAAACATTTCTTTATAAAACAAAACAAAATAAATATGAAAATGAAAAAGATTAATGAAAATAAATAAAACAGTAAAATAAAAACAAAACAAAAGATGAAATGACTAAATTAAAATAACAAAAATAGAGTTATCAATAGATAAGTTAGAGATTCTTTGATCAAATACGAATAGAAGGCTTAAATGTGTACAATATTCAACACTGGACCTTTTAGGTTAACACAAATCCTGAAATGTTTGTTGTTTATAAGTGCTTTTATTGGCATCATGAATATTCAATCATAATGTTGACTTCCATTCAATACCAGAGAGTTAAACAAATGACATTAATTCTCCAACATTTATAAATAAAACCCTCTCATCTTGAATTTGAAATGATTTTGTCAATGAATCATGCTGAGCAGGATATTTTTAAATCAGACTGATTTGTCAAAAATCACTGGCCAACACACCAACATACCTGAGATGAGCTGTAAATAATACATCTAAATTATTATTGATGATTGATTGTTATCTTAATGGGGTTATCTGTGAGCGTAGTATTTGAAATAGTAACCTCACATCATGTGTGATGACGGCTAAGAAGTCAGACCATTAAGCAGTAAACGGCTCCTCCTGCCTGCTGATGAAGGTATAGGATGAATTATTCAGAGACACAGTGAACAGTTACAGGATGGTGAGTTTCAAACCAGGTCAACATGTTCATGTCCTGATGTTCCGAGGAGGCCGAGGTGTTCACAGAGGAAGGGGTCGACCTCACACAGGAACTCAATCATCTGTGAACTAGCAGCTCCTCCTTTCTTCCTCACCGTGTCGAAGACAAAACGAGCTTTGTCTCTCAGCTTTGGGAACTCGTCCGCTGACTCCCTCTCAGGCTCGGCCAGCACCGTTTTCTCAAACAGTTTGTCCAGCAGACTTTGGAGGACAGGTCCCGATATCCCATAGATGAAGCTGCTCCGTACCTCCATCAGCCTCTCGTCTGGAGGCAGATTCAGAGCGCTCGGCCCGAAGGACCTTCTTACTCCAGCGGACGAGAGGCAGACTCGTCTCTCCCAGACACTGCTGGAGCTGCTGGTGTCTCTCAGAAACAGTCTCATGTGCTTCATGACTGTTTCCCAGCTCACCTGGAATGAAGGGAAGTAGTTGTCATAGTTGTCAGAGTCAAATTCTGCCTCTGCTGGCTGCACTAGGACGGAGTCGTCTCCAGGACCAGCGGTCAGTGTGTATTCCTGCTTTGGGTGCAGCTTGCAGTGTGGGGACGTCTCTATGTAGACCTCATCTCCAACCAGCTTCCTCCTGGTGCGCAGCACGTCCCGGAGCACCACGTTCCTCGGCAGCATCAACACATTGAGCAGGGACTCTGGTTCAGGATCGGCCGGGGGCCTGTAGAACAGCAGGACCAGCGCTCGGACCGGATCGGGTGGGCAGTCTTCGTCCTTGACGTTACCGAAAGCAGAAAACCCTGTGACGTTTATAACCACGTGAGTGTCTGTGATCTTATGAGGGCCGATGAACTCCACGCCGTCATCGTGCTCGTGAGCGACGGACAAGAAGCGCCATCCCCCCGTGGAGCGGATCTCACAGTGTGGGAGGTGAAGCTGACACACAGAGCGCTGCTCACATGTGATGTCAAACAGGGGTCCTGCAGGCTGCTTGTGATGTTGGGCCAGCAGCCTCCTGCTCCAAGGGACGGTCCTGTAGACCACGTCCCCCTCTGCCTCCATGTGGAACAGCAGGCCGGTCACACTGCACTGGTACAGGCCTGGGCGGCAGCACTGGAACCTGTAGGCTTCCTCCTCTTCATCAGCGCTGATATCGGGGGTGAACTCCTCAAAGCTGCTTTCTAACAGCACGTCAGGTGAGCTGTTTGCTCGAGTGAAGCTCTTGTTCTCCGCAGAGGGGATGTGACTCAGCGAGGGCAGGCTGTGAGAACGAGGCAAACGGCCGGAGCCTCTTCCAGCCCAACCGGGACCTGAGGGGGAGCTCGGGGGGCCGGGACGGGCCGGCAGGGTGTTTGTGGCCGAGTAGTTCACAGCTGTAACAGGTGGCTCCACTTCCATGGGGACAACATCACCTCCTGCCTCACGGTCAGGCTGCTCAGACAGCAGCTGGGAGACAACATGCACTGATGTGGAGGGAGACTGGAGACTGAGAGCAGAGGGCAGAGCTTTCCTTTTCACTCTGTCAGCCATGACAGAATGTGGTGCTTTTCTCTTTGGTCTGTTACCTGCTGAAGATGAGCAAGAGAGCTTTCGCTCAAAGCTAATAAAGAGTGATGGCCTTCCTGCTGAACTGATTGTCATCTGATCACTGAGTAATGTTAGGCAATGCCTTCTTGGGGGGATAGGGGGATGGTATGCATTGTAAACGATATCATTGCCGTCGTCGTCGTGGTCGTCCTCGTCCTCCTCCTCCTCCTCCTTTGTGTTTTCTTGTGGGACATCATCATCTTCACCTCCTGCCTCACTTTCAGACTCCTCAGATGCATCTGATGCTCCACTTCCTTCAGTGCAGACAGTTGAGTCCTGCAGGACTGCAGACCTGTTCTGTGGACACCGAGGACTAAAAACTGTTCGGGCTCTGGACTTAGTGGATATGATACTTCCTATATACCCTCGGTGATGTATGGAGAGTTGTTGATACGTAGAAGGCTGCCTATCGAAGGGGGAAACGCCACAGCCGCATAGTGGGGTAAACAAATCACCGGCGAGGTGGGAAGAGGAAGACCTGCTGTCGATGTGGCTCCTGGAAGAGGAAGACCTGCTGTCGATGTGGCTCCTGGAAGAGGAAGACCTGCTGTCGATGTGGATCCTGGAAGAGGAAGACCTGCTGCCGATGTGGCTCCTGGAAGAGGAAGACCTGCTGTCGATGTGGATCCTGGAAGAGGAAGACCTTCTGTCGATGTGGCTCCTGGAAGAGGAAGACCTTCTGCCGATGTGGATCCTGGACAGAGCTCTCCTGATCCATCTGGCTGCCCTGCTGAAACATGACGCTTCTCTTTCTGTTCCTTCGTCTTCCTCATCTGATGCCATTTTGCTCTGTTCAGCAGCGTCACAGTCAGAGTCAGTGTAGCCCTCTGTGACTCACCTCTGTGTTTGTTGGACTATTACAAACTTCACTTCACTTTTTTTACGTTGCACAGAGTTTCTGAATATGTTCAAACCCTCGTTTATTTGTCTCCTTTGTCTTTCTCCAGCTTCACACCCTGAAATACAATTACAAAAGTTAAAATCAGCCACATTGGCTATTTACAGGTACAAATAGCATCTGCCAAAGAACCTAAACTCCACTGAATGAAGCTCTGGTTCACAGTATGTGGAGCTGAATAACGTTAGAAGTGGAAAAGAAATCTAAAAACTACATCAACCCCTCCTGTGCTCCAGTGAGCCAACTAAAGATGATCCAGTGGATCCTCCACAGCCTTATTAACTCCGTCTTGATCGGTACTTTGGAAACCTTTCATGACGATTGAATCAGCCACACAGATCTAAAATCACAAATGCTCTCAGAGACTTGTTCTTAGCCACCGGCACAGTTGTTGAGTTTGTCTGTGGCCTCCATTAGAAACCTTTGGTTGCTGTAAAGAACATCTTAAATATGAGATGGAAAATAAAACATAACTGATCTGCACAGTGCTCCAGGAGTCAGAGCTGTTATTAGTCTGGATAAACTCAGTCATTCTCATTATTAACATTATTCCCACAAGCAGTTTTATTTCAGACTCACCCAGCGAGCTGCTGCAGACGAGTTGAGTCTTGCCTTCCCGCCTTCTTCCTGTTGCCCGACTCTTCATCTAGCATCTCGTCTGACAGGAATATAGAAGGACGAGAGCAGATTCTGATCATTTCTGGAGATAGTTGTTGCCACAGCAGTAATACCCTCATGTAGCCATCGTCCAGGTAAATCCAGATTGTGTGTGTGACTCAGTTTAACATCACTTTGTTACCTTTCTCTCATTGCTCATAGCACATCTTGTTTTTCTCCTCTCTCCATTTCTGTAACTCTGCGTTTTCTTTTGAATGATTTTTCAAATGTTTGTACAAATTTGTTGTGTCTTACAGCCTTTTTACAAATCGTACAACTTGCCATTGTTTCATTTTCGGCCTGAAAATACAGCCAAACAGCTCCTCTTCCTCTCTGTGCCGTGTGTGCTGCTGCTGGACGGGATGGTAGTGGTGAGCGTGGTTTGGGTGCCTGGCGCCGCCAAGTCAACGGTACAACATCAAACACAAGTGAGGAGGAGACTGCTGCAGTCGTGCAGAAAAGAAAGTGAAACTTAAATCTCAATCTCATTACATTGGTATCGATCAATATTGATAGCCTATTAGGATCGATCTACTGGCGACTTTACAACTGGTCTGGTGTTTTGGAGACTCTGACGTGACTGCAGTCAGAGCAGAGACAGAGGATGGATGAACTATGAAGAGCCGCCGCTGATCTCGTCCTGGCTCACAGAGAAGGATGTAAATATAAATGTTGCTTCACTGTCACACTGAAATTAACCATTGCATTTGACGCATAGTTAAAAAATGTTCATGTTTATTGTGACTTGTTGGAGGCTCCTAAATGGAGCATAAGGTTAGAAACTGATCCGTCCCAAGCCCAGATAAGGACATTAAATTTGATTAAATTTGATATTCTAACATTTAACAATACAGGACAAAATTGATTTATGTAATGTGGGTCTAGACAAACATAAGAATAATAATAATCCTTTAATGGTCAATTTTTTTGTACAGCATACTTCACAGCACACTTTACAAATTGAAATTAGTTCTCTGTATTTAACCCATCATATGTACACACTCATGCACATGCATATGAACAGAGGGCAGCCATACAAGGCGCCCGGGGAGCAATCTTGGGGGGGGGGGTTAAGGGCCTTGCTCAAGGGCCAAAGTGGTGCCGACGACGCTGAAGTGATGGCGGTGATACACCTGTCGGCCTCCTGGTCACCACACCAAGTCTTCTTTCCTTTGGGGGTTCTCTCAGTCCATGCCGGTCTAGGGGTACGAAACCATTTAAGTCATGAAGGTATTTTGAGAAGTGACGGCCTATTTCAATGGCAAAATAAAAAAATTTTAAAAAACAAGTTCATTTGCGGTTGATTTGTCTTTTACTCACTTTCTGTCTCATTCCTCTCTCCTACAGCATCCATTGCAAATACATAAAAATTACATTATGCAAATTAGGCGATAGTGTCACTTTCCTTATTGAGGCGTTGGCCACACTGCGGCCGAGGAGGTACTAAAATAGTACCTGGTACCAGACTAAAATATCACCTATCACTTAATATGTCACCTATATCACCTATTATACTATCACCTGGTGCCCTCAGGTAGACGGTACCACAGCCTGAGGGGCAAAACAGTTTTTAACCAACCGCCATAAGACTTATAGAATACACTGTAGTAGTGCAATATCCCTTGTCCTTTATTTATTTTATTGTGTACTGTGTACTATTTTAGGTGTTGTCTTGGTCTCATGATGTCAGAATGTGAACAGCATGATGAGGAGGACTGTTTAAATACCAATTCTGACTGAACCAGGAAATGTATTGGTCGATTCAGGGATCAAACCTGTTGTGAATGTTGCTCTTGCTCGGGGTCTTTCTGTGTGGAGTTTGCATGTTCTCCCCATGCTAGCATGGGTTCTCTCTGGGTACTCCAGCTTCCTCCCACAATCCAAAAACATGCTCAGGTTAATTGGTAACTCTAAATTGTTATAATAATAATTCTGAGACTGCTTCTTAAAACTGTCCAACAATAAAATGAAGAAAAACAATATTGTTAAAAAATCAATTCAGAGCAAGATCATTGCAAGATCTCGAACTGCTTCTAAAACCCAAATGTTTGTCATCCTCTAAATCTGCACAGGAACCTTTTGATAACTTGTGTATCAGTGCTGACAGGATTCAAATCACAGTCTGACAGGATCAGTGTGGAATCAGCAGAGAGCACAGAGACGCTGTGTTCATGTCCTGATGTTCAGAGGAGGCCGAGGTGTTCACAGAGGAAGGGGTCGACCTCACACAGGAACTCAATCATCTGTGAACTAGCAGCTCCTCCTTTCTTCCTCACCGTGTCGAAGACAAAACGAGCTTTGTCTCTCAGGTTTGGGAACTCGTCCGCTGACTCCCTCTCAGGCTCGGCCAGCACCGTTTTCTCAAACAGTTTGTCCAGCAGACTTTTGAGGACAGGTCCCGATATCCCATGGATGAAGCTGCTCCGTACCTCCATCAGCCTCTCGTCTGGAGGCAGATTCAGAGCGCTCGGCCCGCAGGACCTTTTTACTCCAGCGGACGAGAGGCGGACTCGTCTCTCCCAGACACTGCTGGAGCTGCTGGTGTCTCTCAGAAACAGTCTCATGTGCTTCATGACTGTTTCCCAGCTCACCTGGAATGAAGGGAAGTAGTTGTCATAGTTGTCAGAGTCAAATTCTGCCTCTGCTGGCTGCACTAGGACGGAGTCGTCTCCAGGACCAGCGGTCAGTGTGTATTCCTGCTTTGGGTGCAGCTTGCAGTGTGGGGACGTCTCTATGTAGACCTCATCTCCAACCAGCTTCCTCCTGGTGCGCAGCACGTCCCGGAGCACCACGTTCCTCGGCAGCATCAACACATTGAGCAGGGACTCTGGATCAGGATCGGCCGGGGGCCTGTAGAACAGCAGGACCAGCGCTCGGACCGGATCGGGTGGGCAGTCTTCGTCCTTGACGTTACCGAAAGCAGAAAACCCTGTGACGTTTATAACCACGTGAGTGTCTGTGATCTTATGAGGGCCGATGAACTCCACGCCGTCATCGTGCTCGTGAGCGACGGACAAGAAGCGCCATCCCCCCGTGGAGCGGATCTCACAGTGTGGGAGGTGAAGCTGACACACAGAGCGCTGCTCACATGTGATGTCAAACAGGGGTCCTGCAGGCTGCTTGTGATGTTGGGCCAGCAGCCTCCTGCTCCAAGGGACGGTCCTGTAGACCACGTCCCCCTCTGCCTCCATGTGGAACAGCAGGCCGGTCACACTGCACTGGTACAGGCCTGGGCGGCAGCACTGGAACCTGTAGGCTTCCTCCTCTTCATCAGCGCTGATATCGGGGGTGAACTCCTCAAAGCTGCTTTCTAACAGCACGTCAGGTGAGCTGTTTGCTCGAGTGAAGCTCTTGTTCTCCGCAGAGGGGATGTGACTCAGCGAGGGCAGGCTGTGAGAACGAGGCAAACGGCCGGAGCCTCTTCCAGCCCAACCGGGACCTGAGGGGGAGCTCGGGGGGCCGGGACGGGCCGGCAGGGTGTTTGTGGCCGAGTAGTTCACAGCTGTAACAGGTGGCTCCACTTCCATGGGGACAACATCACCTCCTGCCTCACGGTCAGGCTGCTCAGATGCATCTGTTGCTCCGCTTCCTGCAGTGCTTCCTCTCATCGTAGGGAGGAGGCCAGCACAAGGGACAGATAAATGATATGAAAGCTCTCCTAGTTTTCTGTCATCTTCCAAATACTCTATGTCGTCATACTCCTCCTCCTCCTTTATGTTTTCTTTCAGGACATCATCATCTTCACTTTCTGCCTCACTTTCAGGCTGCTCAGATGCATCTGATGCTCCACTTCCTTCAGTGCAGACAGTTGAGTCCTGCAGGACTGCAGACCTGTTCTGTGGACACGGAGGACTAAAAACAGGTGGGGCTCTGGACCGAGCGAAGATGGGTGAACTGTTAATGGAGCTACTTAGAGAACTGATACTTTTACTTAGACTCACTGGGTGATGTAAGCAGGTTAGTGTATATATAGGGGAGGGCTTTTCGGAAGGTAAATAGTAATAGCAGTCGTTGCTCATACGATTATGACCAAGGATCAAGTTGGAATAGACAGCCTCGTCAGTGATGTGGCTCCTGGAAGAGGAAGACCTGCTGCCGATGTGGATCCTGGAAGAGGAAGACCTGCTGCCGATGTGGATCCTGGAAGAGGAAGACCTGCTGTCGATGTGGATCCTGGAAGAGGAAGACCTGCTGCCGATGTGGATCCTGGAAGAGGAAGACCTTCTGCCGATGTGGATCCTGGAAGAGGAAGACCTTCTGCCGATGTGGATCCTGGAAGAGGAAGACCTTCTGCCGATGTGGCTCCTGGAAGAGGAAGACCTTCTGCCGATGTGGATCCTGGACAGAGCTCTCCTGATCCATCTGGCTGCCCTGCTGAAACATGACGCTTCTCTTTCTGTTCCTTCGTCTTCCTCATCTGATGCCATTTTGCTCTGTTCAGCAGCGTCACAGTCAGAGTCAGTGCAGCCCTCTGTGACTCACCTCTGTGTTTGTTGGACTATTACAAACTTCACTTCACTTTTTTTACGTTGCACAGAGTTTCTGAATATGTTCAAACCCTCGTTTATTTGTCTCCTTTGTCTTT
Organism: Pempheris klunzingeri; assembly: GCF_042242105.1. NCBI lineage: Eukaryota > Metazoa > Chordata > Actinopteri > Acropomatiformes > Pempheridae > Pempheris > Pempheris klunzingeri. The sequence continues at coordinate 20,197,789 of NC_092032.1, read as the reverse complement.
CTCCAGCTTCACACCCTGAAATACAATTACAAAAGTTAAAATCAGCCACATTGGCTATTTACAGGTACAAATAGCATCTGCCAAAGAACCTAAACTCCACTGAATGAAGCTCTGGTTCACAGTATGTGGAGCTGAATGATGTTAGAAGTGGAAAAGAAATCTAAAAACTACATCAACCCCTCCTGTGCTCCAGTGAGCCAACTAAAGATGATCCAGTGGATCCTCCACAGCCTTATTAACTCCCTCTTGATCAGTACTTTGAAAACCTTTCATGACGATTGAATCAGCCACACAGATCTAAAATCACAAATGCCCTCAGAGATTTGTTCTTAGCCACCGGCACAGTTGTTGAGTTTGTCTGTGGCCTCCATTAGAAACCTTTGGTTGCTGTAAAGAACATCTTAGATATGAGATGGAAAATAAAACATAACTGATCTGCACAGTGCTCCAGGAGTCAGAGCTGTTATTAGTCTGGATAAACTCAGTCATTCTCATTATTAACATTATTCCCACAAGCAGTTTTATTTCAGACTCACCCAGCGAGCTGCTGCAGACGAGTTGAGTGTTGAAAATGGAATTTTTACAAGAAGACTCATCCCGCCTCTTCCTATTACGTGGATTATCACAACCACATGTACGCAACGCAGAGCCGGCTGTAGCCATTTTGGTGCCCTAGGTGAGATTATGGTTTGGCGCCACCACCCCTCCGCGCGCACACACCACCCCAGTCATTAATGGACAACAGTCGTATGACAGACCTTAAAGGTTTCATTGTTAACACACAAACAAACACACACTAAAATAACATAAATAACAATAAAAAATAATGGAATAAAACCAGAGTTCCTGTTCAGGTTTTGTGCAAATATTTAGAAATTCCCACAAGCAGTTTTATTTCAGACTCACCCAGCGAGCTGCTCCAGACGAGTTGAGTCTTCTTGTAATCCGGCCTTCTTCCTGTTGCCCGACTCTTCATCTAGCATCTCGTCTGACAGGAATATAGAAGGACGAGAGCAGATTCTGATCATTTCTGGAGATAGTTGTTGCCACAGCAGTAATACCCTCATGTAGCCATCGTCCAGGTAAATCCAGATTGTGTGTGTGACTCAGTTTAACATCACTTTGTTACCTTTCTCTCATTGCTCATAGCACATGTTGTTTTTCTCCTCTCTCCATTTCTGAAACTTCTTTTGAATGATTTTTCATATGTTTGTACAAATTTGTTGTATCTTACAGCCTTTTTACAAATCGTACAACTTGCCGTTGTTTCATTTTCGGCCTGAAAATACAGCCAAACAGCTCCTCTTCCTCTCTGTGCCGTGTGTGCTGCTGCTGGACGGGATGGTAGTGGTGAGCGTGGTTTGGGTGCCTGGCGCCGCCAAGTCAACGGTACAACATCAAACACAAGTGAGGAGGAGACTGCTGCAGTCGTGCAGAAAAGAAAGTGACACTTAAATCTCAATCTCATTACATTGGTATTATTATATTTTATTATATATATATAATATATATTCTAACATTTAACAATACAGGACAAAATTGATTTATGTAATGTGGGTCTAGACAAACCATTTAAGTCATGAAGGTATTTTGAGAAGTGACGGTCTATTTCAATGGCAAAATAAAAAAATTAAAAAAGTTCATTTGCGGTTGATTTGTCTTTTACTCACTTTCTGTCTCTCCCACGACGTCATTCCTCTCTCCTACAGCGTCCATTACAAATACATAACATTTTACATCATGCAAAACCAGAAAAACCGGGTCGAGTCGCTCCGAGTAGGTACAAGTGGAAAAACACCATATGGATATTCATTCACATTTATTCACGTACTATACTGAAGTGTAAATTTGAGGTACTTGTACTTTACTTGAGGCTTTTCCATTTATGCTGCTTTCTACCTCTATTAGTGTATGAAGCAGAAAATGAAATGGAGACAATGCTTTCATCATTGAAAGGAGTACTTTTACTTTCAGTGCTTAAACTACATCTTCCTGTTTACACTCACATGATTTAACTCAAGCAAGATCTTCATTGCAGGACTTCTGCAGTATTTTCACAGTGTGGTATTAGTAATTATTTAATTATTTAACAGTCTGAACACTTCCCCCGCCTGGCATCCTTTCAAAAATAGTCTTTGACAGCTGTACACATATATGTTTACACATATTAATTATAAAATACCCGTCAGCATCACACAGCAGCAGGAACAATACGTGCATCTCCACATTCAGAACAGGCACTTCAGTGATTATTGATCATTATTAATTATCCTGTCAGGGCGATAGAGTTGCTCAGGAACTACAGGTAAGTTACATTCTGCATCTTTTTACACATCAGATCTCCGGGTTATCTGTCAGATCTTCTGGAATAAAGCAGTGGAGTCCAGAAACAATTTTACTGCAATTAAAGCTCTTAAAACCAACAGCTGCCGTGTTCAGTGAACTGTTGTCTGTGGCTGATTCTGACCTCTGCTGATGTATGCATGTGTTTTTTTTTTACTTTATTTAATATCCACTAATGATGCTACTGAATATAACAGCTCCCCAATGCACACTTTACTTTCTCTACAGTTTTTGCCTGCTGGATTTTCCTTAAAGAAACAAAAAGAGAGAATGAATTGCAGAAGCTTGAAGCAGTGCAGCATCCTTTTCCTTGAGAGGTGAACACCTCAGGAGCATCACATGTCCAACAGATGGAGATATTTCACCAGATATAGTTCAGTTCGCTGCTTGGCCGAGCCTGACGCTGGTGATGAAGTACCTGAAGGCACCAGTTTGGACTTCAGAGTCAAAACACAGCATGTAGATGAAGATCAGAAAGTTTACTAGACATGTTTGAACAGTGATGTTTTCCATTTATGCATTCACAAAAGCCTCCTACTCAAAACATCCAGGAAGGTAAACTGTTTTCCCTCCTGCCATCAGGTAGACGGTACCACAGCCTGAGGGGCAAAACAGTTTTTAACCAACCGCCATAAGACTTATAGAATACACTGTAGTAGCGCAATATCCCTTGTCCTTTATTTATTTTATTGTGTACTGTGTACTATTTTAGGTGTTGTCTTGGTCTCATGATGTCAGAATGTGAACAGCAGGATGAGGAGGACTGTTTAAATACCAATTCTGACTGAACCAAGAAATGTATTGGTGGATTCAGGGATCAAACCTGTTGTGAATGTTGCTCTTGTTCGGGGTCTTTCTGTGTGGAGTTTGCATGTTCTCCCCATGCTAGCATGGGTTCTCTCTGGGTACTCCAGCTTCCTCCCACAATCCAAAAACATGCTCAGGTTAATTGGTAACTCTAAATTGTTATAATAATAATTCTGAGACTGCTTCTTAAAACTGTCCAACAATAAAATGAAGAAAAACAATATTGTTAAAAAATCAATTCAGAGCAAGATCATTGCAAGATCTCGAACTGCTTCTAAAACCCAAATGTTTGTCATCCTCTAAATCTGCACAGGAACCTTTTGATAACTTGTGTATCAGTGCTGACAGGATTCAAATCACAGTCTGACAGGATCAGTGTGGAATCAGCAGAGAGCACAGAGACGCTGTGATCATGTCCTGATGTTCAGAGGAGGCCGAGGTGTTCACAGAGGAAGGGGTCGACCTCACACAGGAACTCAATCATCTGTGAACTAGCAGCTCCTCCTTTCTTCCTCACCGTGTCGAAGACAAAACGAGCTTTGTCTCTCAGGTTTGGGAACTCGTCCGCTGACTCCCTCTCAGGCTCGGCCAGCACCGTTTTCTCAAACAGTTTGTCCAGCAGACTTTTGAGGACAGGTCCCGATATCCCATGGATGAAGCTGCTCCGTACCTCCATCAGCCTCTCGTCTGGAGGCAGATTCAGAGCGCTCGGCCCGAAGGACCTTTTTACTCCAGCGGACGAGAGGCGGACTCGTCTCTCCCAGACACTGCTGGAGCTGCTGGTGTCTCTCAGAAACAGTCTCATGTGCTTCATGACTGTTTCCCAGCTCACCTGGAATGAAGGGAAGTAGTTGTCATAGTTGTCAGAGTCAAATTCTGCCTCTGCTGGCTGCACTAGGACGGAGTCGTCTCCAGGACCAGCGGTCAGTGTGTATTCCTGCTTTGGGTGCAGCTTGCAGTGTGGGGACGTCTCTATGTAGACCTCATCTCCAACCAGCTTCCTCCTGGTGCGCAGCACGTCCCGGAGCACCACGTTCCTCGGCAGCATCAACACATTGAGCAGGGACTCTGGATCAGGATCGGCCGGGGGCCTGTAGAACAGCAGGACCAGCGCTCGGACCGGATCGGGTGGGCAGTCTTCGTCCTTGACGTTACCGAAAGCAGAAAACCCTGTGACGTTTATAACCACGTGAGTGTCTGTGATCTTATGAGGGCCGATGAACTCCACGCCGTCATCGTGCTCGTGAGCGACGGACAAGAAGCGCCATCCCCCCGTGGAGCGGATCTCACAGTGTGGGAGGTGAAGCTGACACACAGAGCGCTGCTCACATGTGATGTCAAACAGGGGTCCTGCAGGCTGCTTGTGATGTTGGGCCAGCAGCCTCCTGCTCCAAGGGACGGTCCTGTAGACCACGTCCCCCTCTGCCTCCATGTGGAACAGCAGGCCGGTCACGCTGCACTGGTACAGGCCTGGGCGGCAGCACTGGAACCTGTAGGCTTCCTCCTCTTCATCAGCGCTGATATCGGGGGTGAACTCCTCAAAGTTGCTTTCTAACAGCACGTCAGGTGAGCTGTTTGCTCGAGTGAAGCTCTTGTTCTCCGCAGAGGGGATGTGACTCAGCGAGGGCAGGCTGTGAGAACGAGGCAAACGGCCGGAGCCTCTTCCAGCCCAACCGGGACCTGAGGGGGAGCTCGGGGGGCCGGGACGGGCCGGCAGGGTGTTTGTGGCCGAGTAGTTCACAGCTGTAACAGGTGGCTCCACTTCCATGGGGACAACATCACGTCCTGCCTCACGGTCAGGCTGCTCAGACAGCAGCTGGGAGACAAAGTGCACTGATGTGGAGGGAGACTGGAGACTGAGAGCAGAGGGCAGAGCTTTCCTTTTTATTCTGTCAGCCATGACAGAATGTGGTGCTTTTCTCTTTGCTCTTTCAACTGCAGATATGAAACTGAGTTCATCTTTTCTAGTGCCAATAGAGTGTGATGGCTTTGTTGCTGATCCGATTGTCACATGATGACTGAATGGGTGATACCTTCTCACCTTAGAGGGAGGGACAGCACAGTAAATGTCCTCCACCTCCTCCTTCATATTTTCTGCTCTTGTTTCCTCCACCACTTTATAGGCACCATAGACAGATGTCTCCTTCTCCTCCTCCTTAATGTTTTCTGCTCTTGTTTCCTCCACCACTTTATAGGAACCATAGACAGATGTCTCCTTCTCCTCCTCCTTAATGTTTTCTGCTCTTGTTTCCTCCACCACTTTACAGGAACCATAGACAGATGTCTCCTTCTCCTCCTCCTTAATGTTTTCTGCTCTTGTTTCCTCCACCACTTTATAGGCACCATAGACAGGTGTCTCCTTCTCCTCCTCCTTAATGTTTTCTGCTCTTGTTTCCTCCACCACTTTACAGGAACCATAGACAGATGTCTCCTTCTCCTCCTCCTTAATGTTTTCTGCTCTTGTTTCCTCCACCACTTTACAGGAACCATAGACAGGTGTCTCCTTCTCCTCCTCCTTAATGTTTTCTGCTCTTGTTTCCTCCACCACTTTATAGGAACCATAGACAGGTGTCTCCTTCTCCTCCTCCTTCGGGTTCTCTGCTCTTGTTTCCTCCACCACTTTATAGGAACCATAGACAGGTGTCTCCTTCTCCTCCTCCTTAATGTTTTCTGCTCTTGTTTCCTCCACCACTTTATAGGAACCATAGACAGGTGTCTCCTTCTCCTCCTCCTTAATGTTTTCTGCTCTTGTTTCCTCCACCACTTTATAGGAACCATAGACAGATGTCTCCTTCTCCTCCTCCTTAATGTTTTCTGCTCTTGTTTCCTCTACCACTTTACAGGAACCATAGACAGGTGTCTCCTTCTCCTCCTCCTTAATGTTTTCTGCTCTTGTTTCCTCCACCACTTTATAGGAACCATAGACAGGTGTCTCCTTCTCCTCCTCCTTCGGGTTCTCTGCTCTTGTTTCCTCCACCACTTTATAGGAACCATAGACAGGTGTCTCCTTCTCCTCCTCCTTCGGGTTCTCTGCTCTTGTTTCCTCCACCACTTTATAGGAACCATAGACAGGTGTCTCCTTCTCCTCCTCCTTTGGGTTCTCTGCTCTTGTTTCCTCCACCACTTTATAGGAACCATAGACAGGTGTCTCCTTCTCCTCCTCCTTAATGTTTTCTGCTCTTGTTTCCTCCACCACTTTATAGGCACCATAGACAGGTGTCTCCTTCTCACGGTCAGCCTGCTCAGATGCATCTGTTGCTCTGATTCCTTCAGTGCAGACAGTTAAGTCCTGCAGAACTGCAGACCTGCTCTGTGGACATGGAGGACTAAAAACAGTTGACTTGCCGGTGATTTGGCTTCCGGAAGAGGCTGACTTGCCGGTGATTTGGCTTCCGGAAGAGGCAGACTTGCTCTGTGGACATGGAGGACTAAAAACAGTTGGGGCTCCATACCAAGGGGATCTGATACTTCCTAGAATCTCTAGGGGATGTATGGAGATTGGTGTACCATCACAGTCGAAGTATAAAGAGGCAGACTTGCCGGTAACTTGGCTTCCGGAAGAGGCAGACTTGCCGGTGATTTGGCTTCTGGAAGAGGCAGACTTGCCGGTGATTTGTTTCCCGGAAGAGGCTGACTTGCCGGTAATTTGACTTCCGGAAGAGGCAGACTTGCCGGTGATTTGGCTTCCGGAAGAGGCAGACTTGCTGGTGATTTGGCTTCCGGAAGAGGCAGACTTGCCGGTGATTTGGCTTCCGGAAGAGGCAGACTTGCTGGTGATTTGGCTTCCGGAAGAGGCAGACTTGCCGGTGATTTGGTTCCCGGAAGAGGCTGACTTGCTGGTGATTTGGCTTCCGGAAGAGGCAGACTTGCCGGTGATTTGGCTTCCGGAAGAGGCAGGCTTTCTGGTGATTTGTTTCCCAGAAGAGGCTGACTTGCCGGTGATTTGACTTCCGGAAGAGGCAGACTTGCCGGTGATTTGGCTTCCGGAAGAGGCAGACTTGCCGGTGATTTGGCTTCCGGGACAGGCAGACTTGCTGGTGATTTGGCTCCTGGAAGAGGCAGACTTGCCGGTGATTTGGTTCCCGGAAGAGGCAGACTTGCCGGTGATTTGAATTCGGGAAGAGGCAGACTTGCCGGTGATTTGGTTCCCGGAAGAGGCTGACTTGCTGGTGATTTGGCTTCCGAAAGAGGCAGATTTGCTGGTGATTTGGCTTCTGGAAGAGTCAGGCTTTCTGGTGATTTGTTTCCCGGAAGAGGCAGATTTGCCGGTGATTTGGCTTCTGGAAGAGTCAGGCTTTCTGGTGATTTGTTTCCCGGAAGAGGCTGACTTGCCGGTGATTTGGCTTCCCTGAGAGGTAAACTTGCCGGTGATTTGGCTCCCGGAAGAGGCAGACCTGCTCTGTGGACATGGAGGACTAAAAACAGTTGGGGCTCCATACCAAGGGGATCTGATACTTCCTAGAAACTCTAGGGGATGTATGGAGATTGGTGTACCATCACAGTCGAAGTATAAAGAGGCAGATTTGCCAGTAACTTGGCTTCCGGAAGAGGCAGACTTGCTGGTGATTTGGCTTCCGGAAGAGGCAGACTTGCCGGTGATTTGGCTCCCGGAAGAGGCAGACTTGCCGGTGATTTGGCTTCCGGGACAGGCAGACTTGCTGGTGATTTGGCTCCTGGAAGAGGCAGACTTGCCGGTGATTTGGTTCCCGGAAGAGGCAGACTTGCCGGTGATTTGACTTTGGGAAGAGGCAGACTTGCCGGTGATTTGGTTCCCGGAAGAGGCTGACTTGCTGGTGATTTGGCTTCTGGAAGAGGCAGACTTGCCGGTGATTTGGCTTCTGGAAGAGTCAGGCTTTCCGGTGATTTGTTTCCCGGAAGAGGCAGACTTGCTGGTGATTTGGCTTCTGGAAGAGTCAGGCTTTCTGGTGATTTGTTTCCCGGAAGAGGCTGACTTGCCGGTGATTTGGCTTCTGGAAGAGGCAGACTTGCCGGTGATTTGGCTTCCCGGAGAGGTAAACTTGCCGGTGATTTGGCTTCCGGAAGAGGCAGACTTGCCGGTGATTTGGCTGAGTTCATCTTTTCTAGTGCCAATAGAGTGTGATGGCTCTGTTGTTGATCCGATTGTCACATGATGACTGAATGGGTGACACCATCTCACCTTAGAGGGAGGGACAGCACAGTAAATGTCCTCCTCCTCCTCCTTCATACTTTCTGCTCTTGTTTCCTCCACCACTTTACAGGAACCATAGACAGGTGTCTCCTTCTCCTCCTCCTTAATGTTTTCTGCTCTTGCTTCCTCCACCACTTTATAGGAACCATAGACAGGTGTCTCCTTCTCACGGTCAGGCTGCTCAGATGCATCTGTTGCTCTGATTCCTTCAGTGCAGACAGTTGAGTCCTGCAGAACTGCAGACCTGCTCTGTGGACATGGAGGACTAAAAACAGTTGGGGCTCCATACCAAGGGGATCTGATACTTCTTCGAAACTTTGGGGGATGCATGGAGATTGGTGTACAATCACCGTCGAAGTTTAAAGAGGCAGACTTGCCGGTAATTTGACTTCCGGAAGAGGCAGACTTGCCGGTGATTTGGCTTCCGGAAGAGGCAGACTTGCTGGTGATTTGGCTTCCGGAAGAGGCAGACTTGCCGGTGATTTGGCTTCCGGAAGAGGCAGACTTGCTGGTGATTTGGCTTCCGGAAGAGGCAGACTTGCCGGTGATTTGGTTCCCGGAAGAGGCTGACTTGCTGGTGATTTGGCTTCCGGAAGAGGCAGACTTGCCGGTGATTTGGCTTCCGGAAGAGGCAGGCTTTCTGGTGATTTGTTTCCCAGAAGAGGCTGACTTGCCGGTGATTTGACTTCCGGAAGAGGCAGACTTGCCGGTGATTTGGCTTCCGGAAGAGGCAGACTTGCCGGTGATTTGGCTTCCGGGACAGGCAGACTTGCTGGTGATTTGGCTCCTGGAAGAGGCAGACTTGCCGGTGATTTGGTTCCCGGAAGAGGCAGACTTGCCGGTGATTTGAATTCGGGAAGAGGCAGACTTGCCGGTGATTTGGTTCCCGGAAGAGGCTGACTTGCTGGTGATTTGGCTTCCGAAAGAGGCAGATTTGCTGGTGATTTGGCTTCTGGAAGAGTCAGGCTTTCTGGTGATTTGTTTCCCGGAAGAGGCAGATTTGCCGGTGATTTGGCTTCTGGAAGAGTCAGGCTTTCTGGTGATTTGTTTCCCGGAAGAGGCTGACTTGCCGGTGATTTGGCTTCCCTGAGAGGTAAACTTGCCGGTGATTTGGCTCCCGGAAGAGGCAGACCTGCTCTGTGGACATGGAGGACTAAAAACAGTTGGGGCTCCATACCAAGGGGATCTGATACTTCCTAGAAACTCTAGGGGATGTATGGAGATTGGTGTACCATCACAGTCGAAGTATAAAGAGGCAGATTTGCCAGTAACTTGGCTTCCGGAAGAGGCAGACTTGCTGGTGATTTGGCTTCCGGAAGAGGCAGACTTGCCGGTGATTTGGCTCCCGGAAGAGGCAGACTTGCCGGTGATTTGGCTTCCGGGACAGGCAGACTTGCTGGTGATTTGGCTCCTGGAAGAGGCAGACTTGCCGGTGATTTGGTTCCCGGAAGAGGCAGACTTGCCGGTGATTTGACTTTGGGAAGAGGCAGACTTGCCGGTGATTTGGTTCCCGGAAGAGGCTGACTTGCTGGTGATTTGGCTTCTGGAAGAGGCAGACTTGCCGGTGATTTGGCTTCTGGAAGAGTCAGGCTTTCCGGTGATTTGTTTCCCGGAAGAGGCAGACTTGCTGGTGATTTGGCTTCTGGAAGAGTCAGGCTTTCTGGTGATTTGTTTCCCGGAAGAGGCTGACTTGCCGGTGATTTGGCTTCTGGAAGAGGCAGACTTGCCGGTGATTTGGCTTCCCGGAGAGGTAAACTTGCCGGTGATTTGGCTTCCGGAAGAGGCAGACTTGCCGGTGATTTGGCTGAGTTCATCTTTTCTAGTGCCAATAGAGTGTGATGGCTCTGTTGTTGATCCGATTGTCACATGATGACTGAATGGGTGACACCATCTCACCTTAGAGGGAGGGACAGCACAGTAAATGTCCTCCTCCTCCTCCTTCATACTTTCTGCTCTTGTTTCCTCCACCACTTTACAGGAACCATAGACAGGTGTCTCCTTCTCCTCCTCCTTAATGTTTTCTGCTCTTGCTTCCTCCACCACTTTATAGGAACCATAGACAGGTGTCTCCTTCTCACGGTCAGGCTGCTCAGATGCATCTGTTGCTCTGATTCCTTCAGTGCAGACAGTTGAGTCCTGCAGAACTGCAGACCTGCTCTGTGGACATGGAGGACTAAAAACAGTTGGGGCTCCATACCAAGGGGATCTGATACTTCTTCGAAACTTTGGGGGATGCATGGAGATTGGTGTACAATCACCGTCGAAGTTTAAAGAGGCAGACTTGCTGGTAATTTGGCTTCTGGAAGAGGCAGACTTGCCGGTGATTTGGCTTCCGGAAGAGTTAGGCTTTCTGGTGATTTGTTTCCGGAAAGAGGCAGACTTGCCGGTGATTTGGTTCCCGGAAGAGGCTGACTTGCCGGTGATTTGGCTTCCGGAAGAGGCAGACCTGCTCTGTGGACATGGAAGACTAAAAACAGTTGGGGCTCCATACCAAGGGGATCTGATACTTCTTCGAAACTTTGGGGGATGCATGGAGATTGGTGTACAATCACCGTCGAAGTTTAAAGAGGCAGACTTGCCGGTGATTTGGCTGAGTTCATCTTTTCTAGTGCCAATAGAGAGTGATGGCTTTGTTGTTGATCCGATTGTCACACGATGACTGAATGGGTGACACCATCTTACCTTAGAGGGAGGGACAGCACAGTAAATGTCCTCCACCTCCTCCTTCATATTTTCTGTTCTTGTTTTCAGGACATCATCATCATCACCTCCTGCCTCACGGTCAGGCTGCTCAGACAGCAGCTGGGAGGCAACATGCACTGATGTGAAGGGAGACTGGAGACTGAGAGCAGAGGGCAGAGCTTTCCTTTTTATTCTGTCAGCCATGACAGAATGTGGTGCTTTTCTCTTTGCTCTTTCAACTGCAGATATGAAACTGAGTTCATCTTTTCTAGTGCCAATAGAGTGTGATGGCTCTGTTGTTGATCCGATTGTCACATGATGACTGAATGGGTGACACAATCTCACCTTAGAGGGAGGGACAGCACAGTAAATGTCCTCCTCCTCCTCCTTCATACTTTCTGCTCTTGTTTCCTCCACCACTTTATAGGAACCATAGACAGGTGTCTCCTTCTCACGGTCAGGCTGCTCAGACAGCAGCTGGGAGGCAACATGCACTGATGTGAAGGGAGACTGGAGACTGAGAGCAGAGGGCAGAGCTTTCCTTTTTATTCTGTCAGCCATGACAGAATGTGGTGCTTTTCTCTTTGCTCTTTCAACTGCAGATATGAAACTGAGTTCATTTTTCCAAGTGCCAATAGAGTGTGATGGCTTTGTTGCTGATCCGATTGTCACATGATGACTGAATGGGTGATACCTTCTCACCTTAGAGGGAGGGACAGCACAGTAAATGTCCTCCACCTCCTCCTTCATATTTTCTGCTCTTGTTTCCTCCACCACTTTATAGGAACCATAGACAGGTGTCTCCTTCTCCTCCTCCTTTGGGTTCTCTGCTCTTGTTTCCTCCACCACTTTATAGGAACCATAGACAGGTGTCTCCTTCTCACGGTCAGGCTGCTCAGACAGCAGCTGGGAGGCAACATGCACTGATGTGAAGGGAGACTGGAGACTGAGAGCAGAGGGCAGAGCTTTCCTTTTTATTCTGTCAGCCATGACAGAATGTGGTGCTTTTCTCTTTGCTCTTTCAACTGCAGATATGAAACTGAGTTCATTTTTCCAAGTGCCAATAGAGTGTGATGGCTTTGTTGCTGATCCGATTGTCACATGATGACTGAATGGGTGATACCTTCTCACCTTAGAGGGAGGGACAGCACAGTAAATGTCCTCCACCTCCTCCTTCATATTTTCTGCTCTTGTTTCCTCCACCACTTTATAGGAACCATAGACAGGTGTCTCCTTCTCCTCCTCCTTTGGGTTCTCTGCTCTTGTTTCCTCCACCACTTTATAGGAACCATAGACAGGTGTCTCCTTCTCACGGTCAGGCTGCTCAGACAGCAGCTGGGAGGCAACATGCACTGATGTGAAGGGAGACTGGAGACTGAGAGCAGAGGGCAGAGCTTTCCTTTTTATTCTGTCAGCCATGACAGAATGTGGTGCTTTTCTCTTTGCTCTTTCAACTGCAGATATGAAACTGAGTTCATTTTTCCAAGTGCCAATAGAGTGTGATGGCTTTGTTGCTGATCCGATTGTCACATGATGACTGAATGGGTGATACCTTCTCACCTTAGAGGGAGGGACAGCACAGTAAATGTCCTCCACCTCCTCCTTCATATTTTCTGCTCTTGTTTCCTCCACCACTTTATAGGAACCATAGACAGGTGTCTCCTTCTCCTCCTCCTTTGGGTTCTCTGCTCTTGTTTCCTCCACCACTTTATAGGAACCATAGACAGGTGTCTCCTTCTCACGGTCAGGCTGCTCAGATGCATCTGTTGCTCTGATTCCTTCAGTGCAGACAGTTAAGTCCTGCAGAACTGCAGACCTGCTCTGTGGACATGGAGGACTAAAAACAGTTGGGGCTCCATACCAAGGGGATCTGATACTTCTTCGAAACTCTGGGGGATGCATGGAGATTGGTGTACAATCACCGTCGAAGTTTAAAGAGGCAGACTTGCTGGTGATTTGTTTCCGGGAAGAGGCAGACTTGCCGGTGATTTGGCTTCCGGAAGAGGCAGACCTGCTCTGTGGACATGGAAGACTAAAAACAGTTGGGGCTCCATACCAAGGGGATCTGATACTTCTTCGAAACTTTGGGGGATGCATGGAGATTGGTGTACAATCACCGTCGAAGTTTAAAGAGGCAAACTTGCCGGTGATTTGGCTGAGTTGATCTTTTCTAGTGCCAATAGAGAGTGATGGCTTTGTTGTTGATCCGATTGTCACACGATGACTGAATGGGTGACACCATCTTACCTTAGAGGGAGGGACAGCACAGTAAATGTCCTCCACCTCCTCCTTCATATTTTCTGTTCTTGTTTTCAGGACATCATCATCATCACCTCCTGCCTCACGGTCAGGCTGCTCAGACAGCAGCTGGGAGGCAACATGCACTGATGTGAAGGGAGACTGGAGACTGAGAGCAGAGGGCAGAGCTTTCCTTTTTATTCTGTCAGCCATGACAGAATGTCGTGCTTTTCTCTTTGCTCTTTCAACTGCAGATATGAAACTGAGTTCATCTTTTCTAGTGCCAATAGAGTGTGATGGCTTTGTTGCTGATCCGATTGTCACATGATGACTGAATGGGTGATACCTTCTCACCTTAGAGGGAGGGACAGCACAGTAAATGTCCTCCTCCTCCTCCTTCATATTTTCTGCTCTTGTTTCCTCCACCACTTTATAGGAACCATAGACAGATGTCTCCTTCTCCTCCTCCTTCATATTTTCTGCTCTTGTTTCCTCCACCACTTTATAGGAACCATAGACAGATGTCTCCTTCTCCTCCTCCTTAATGTTTTCTGCTCTTGTTTCCTGCACCACTTTATAGGCACCATAGAATGGTGTCTCCTTCTCCTCCTCCTTCATATTTTCTGCTCTTGTTTCCTCCACCACTTTATAGGAACCATAGACAGGTGTCTCCTTCTCCTCCTCCTTCATATTTTCTGCTCTTGTTTCCTCCACCACTTTATAGGAACCATAGACAGGTGTCTCCTTCTCCTCCTCCTTAATGTTTTCTGCTCTTGTTTCCTCCACCACTTTATAGGAACCATAGACAGGTGTCTCCTTCTCCTCCTCCTTAATGTTTTCTGCTCTTGTTTCCTCCACCACTTTATAGGAACCATAGACAGGTGTCTCCTTCTCCTCCTCCTTCATATTTTCTGCTCTTGTTTCCTCCACCACTTTATAGGAACCATAGACAGATGTCTCCTTCTCCTCCTCCTTAATGTTTTCTGCTCTTGTTTCCTCCACCACTTTATAGGCACCATAGACAGGTGTCTCCTTCTCCTCCTCCTTTGGGTTCTCTGCTCTTGTTTCCTCCACCACTTTATAGGAACCATAGACAGGTGTCTCCTTCTCACGGTCAGGCTGCTCAGATGCATCTGTTGCTCTGATTCCTTCAGTGCAGACAGTTAAGTCCTGCAGAACTGCAGACCTGCTCTGTGGACATGGAGGACTAAAAACAGTTGGGGCTCCATACCAAGGGGATCTGATACTTCTTCGAAACTCTGGGGGATGCATGGAGATTGGTGTACAATCACCGTCGAAGTTTAAAGAGGCAGACTTGCTGGTGATTTGTTTCCGGGAAGAGGCAGACTTGCCGGTGATTTGGCTTCCGGAAGAGGCAGACCTGCTCTGTGGACATGGAAGACTAAAAACAGTTGGGGCTCCATACCAAGGGGATCTGATACTTCTTCGAAACTTTGGGGGATGCATGGAGATTGGTGTACAATCACCGTCGAAGTTTAAAGAGGCAAACTTGCCGGTGATTTGGCTGAGTTGATCTTTTCTAGTGCCAATAGAGAGTGATGGCTTTGTTGTTGATCCGATTGTCACACGATGACTGAATGGGTGACACCATCTTACCTTAGAGGGAGGGACAGCACAGTAAATGTCCTCCACCTCCTCCTTCATATTTTCTGTTCTTGTTTTCAGGACATCATCATCATCACCTCCTGCCTCACGGTCAGGCTGCTCAGACAGCAGCTGGGAGGCAACATGCACTGATGTGAAGGGAGACTGGAGACTGAGAGCAGAGGGCAGAGCTTTCCTTTTTATTCTGTCAGCCATGACAGAATGTCGTGCTTTTCTCTTTGCTCTTTCAACTGCAGATATGAAACTGAGTTCATCTTTTCTAGTGCCAATAGAGTGTGATGGCTTTGTTGCTGATCCGATTGTCACATGATGACTGAATGGGTGATACCTTCTCACCTTAGAGGGAGGGACAGCACAGTAAATGTCCTCCTCCTCCTCCTTCATATTTTCTGCTCTTGTTTCCTCCACCACTTTATAGGAACCATAGACAGATGTCTCCTTCTCCTCCTCCTTAATGTTTTCTGCTCTTGTTTCCTCCACCACTTTATAGGCACCATAGAATGGTGTCTCCTTCTCCTCCTCCTTCATATTTTCTGCTCTTGTTTCCTCCACCACTTTATAGGAACCATAGACAGGTGTCTCCTTCTCCTCCTCCTTAATGTTTTCTGCTCTTGTTTCCTCCACCACTTTATAGGAACCATAGACAGGTGTCTCCTTCTCCTCCTCCTTCATATTTTCTGCTCTTGTTTCCTCCACCACTTTATAGGAACCATAGACAGGTGTCTCCTTCTCCTCCTCCTTAATGTTTTCTGCTCTTGTTTCCTCCACCACTTTATAGGAACCATAGACAGGTGTCTCCTTCTCCTCCTCCTTCATATTTTCTGCTCTTGTTTCCTCCACCACTTTATAGGAACCATAGACAGATGTCTCCTTCTCCTCCTCCTTAATGTTTTCTGCTCTTGTTTCCTCCACCACTTTATAGGCACCATAGACAGGTGTCTCCTTCTCCTCCTCCTTTGGGTTCTCTGCTCTTGTTTCCTCCACCACTTTATAGGAACCATAGACAGGTGTCTCCTCCTCACGGTCAGGCTGCTCAGATGCATCTGTTGCACTGATTCCTTCAGTGCAGACAGTTAAGTCCTGCAGAACTGCAGACCTGCTCTGTGGACATGGAGGACTAAAAACAGTTGGTGCTCTGGACCAAGGGGATCTGATACTTCCTCGAAACTCTGGGGGATGTCTGGAGATTGGTGTACCATCATTGTCGAAGTTTAAAGAGGCAGACTTGCTGGTGATTTGGATGTTGGACGGAGCTCTCCATCTGGCTGACGCTTCTCTTTCTGTTCCTTCCTCATCTGTTCAGCAGCATCACAGTCAGAGTCAGTGCAGCCCTCTGTGACTTTTTTTTTTTACAGTTTCTTAATATGTTCAAACCCTCGTTTATTTGTCTCCTTTGTCTTTCTCCGGCTTCACACCCTGAAATACAATTACAAAAGTTAAAATCAGCCACATTGGCTATTTACAGGTACAAATAGCATCTGCCAAAGAACCTAAACTCCACTGAATGAAGCTCTGGTTCACAGTATGTGGAGCTGAATGATGTTAGAAGTGGAAAAGAAATCTAAAAACTACATCAACCCCTCCTGTGCTCCAGTGAGCCAACTAAAGATGATCCAGTGGATCCTCCACAGCCTTATTAACTCCCTCTTGATCGGTACTTTGGAAACCTTTCATGATGATTGAATCAGCCACACAGATCTAAAATCACAAATGCCCTCAGAGACTTGTTCTTAGCCACCGGCACAGTTGTTGAGTTTGTCTGTAGCCTCAATTAGAAACCTTTGGTTGCTGTAAAGAACATCTTAAATATGAGATGGAAAATAAAACATAACTGATCTGCACAATGCTCCAGGAGTCAGAGCTGTTATTAGTCTGGATAAACTCAGTCATTCTCATTATTAACATTATTCCCACAAGCAGTTTTATTTCAGACTCACCCAGCGAGCTGCTGCAGACGAGTTGAGTCTTCTTGTAATCCCGCCTTCTTCCTGTTGCCCGACTCTTCATCTAGCATCTCGTCTGACAGGAATATAGAAGGACGAGAGCAGATTCTGATCATTTCTGGAGATAGTTGTTGCCACAGCAGTAATACCCTCATGTAGCCATCGTCCAGGTAAATCCAGATTGTGTGTGTGACTCAGTTTAACATCACTTTGTTACCTTTCTCTCATTGCTCATAGCACATGTTGTTTTTCTCCTCTCTCCATTTCTGTAACTCTGCGTTTTCTTTTGAATGATTTTTCAAATGTTTGTACAAATTTGTTGTGTCTTACAGCCTTTTTACAAATCGTACAACTTGCCATTGTTTCATTTTCGGCCTGAAAATACAGCCAAACAGCTCCTCTTCCTCTCTGTGCCGTGTGTGCTGCTGCTGGACCGGATGGTAGTGGTGGGCGTGGTTTGGGTGCCTCGCGCCGCCAAGTCAACGGTACAACATCAAACACAAGTGAGGAGGAGACTGCTGCAGTCGTGCAGAAAAGAAAGTGAAACTTAAATCTCAATCTCATTACATTGGTATCGATCAATATCGATAGCCTATTAGGATCGATCTACTGGCGACTTTACAACTGGTCTGGTGTTTTGGAGACTCTGACGTGACTGCAGTCAGAGCAGAGACAGAGGATGGATGAACTATGAAGAGCCGCCGCTGATCTCGTCCTGGCTCACAGAGAAGGATGTAAATATAAATGTTGCTTCACTGTCACACTGAAATTAACCATTGCATTTGACGCATAGTTAAAAAATGTTCATGTTTATTGTGACTTGTTGGAGGCTCCTAAATGGAGCATAAGGTTAGAAACTAATCCGTCCCAAGCCCAGATAAGGACATTAAATTTGATTAAATTTGATATTCTAACATTTAACAATACAGGACAAAATTGATTTATGTAATGTGGGTCTAGACAAACATAAGAATAATAATAATCCTTTAATGGTCAATTTTTTTGTACAGCATACTTCACAGCACACTTTACAAATTGAAATTAGTTCTCTGTATTTAACCCATCATATGTACACACTCATGCACATGCATATGAACAGAGGGCAGCCATACAAGGCGCCCGGGGAGCAATCTTGGGGGGGGGGGTTAAGGGCCTTGCTCAAGGGCCAAAGTGGTGCCGACGACGCTGAAGTGATGGCGGTGATACACCTGTCGGCCTCCTGGTCACCACACCAAGTCTTCTTTCCTTTGGGGGTTCTCTCAGTCCATGCCGGTCTAGGGGTACGAAACCATTTAAGTCATGAAGGTATTTTGAGAAGTGACGGCCTATTTCAATGGCAAAATAAAAAAATTTTAAAAAACAAGTTCATTTGCGGTTGATTTGTCTTTTACTCACTTTCTGTCTCATTCCTCTCTCCTACAGCATCCATTGCAAATACATAAAAATGTACATTATGCAAATTAGGCGATGGTGTCACTTTCCTTATTGAGGCGTTGGCCACACTGCGGCCGAGGAGGTACTAAAATAGTACCTGGTACCAGACTAAAATATCACCTATCACTTAATATGTCACCTATATCACCTATTATACTATCACCTGGTGGAAAACCAGAAAAACCGGGTCGAGTCGCTCCGAGTAGGTACAAGTGGAAAAACACCATATGGATATTCATTCACATTTATTCACGTACTATACTGAAGTGTAAATTTGAGGTACTTGTACTTTACTTGAGGCTTTTCTATTTATGCTGCTTTCTACCTCTATTAGTGTATGAAGCAGAAAATGAAATGGAGACAATGCTTTCATCATTGAAAGGAGTACTTTTACTTTCAGTGCTTAAACTACATCTTCCTGTTTACACTCACATGATTTAACTCAAGCAAGATCTTCATTGCAGGACTTCTGCAGTATTTTCACAGTGTGGTATTAGTAATTATTTAATTATTTAACAGTCTGAACACTTCCCCCGCCTGGCATCCTTTCAAAAATAGTCTTTGACAGCTGTACACATATATGTTTACACATATTAATTATAAAATACCCGTCAGCATCACACAGCAGCAGGAACAATACGTGCATCTCCACATTCAGAACAGGCACTTCAGTGATTATTGATCATTATTAATTATCCTGTCAGGGCGATAGAGTTGCTCAGGAACTACAGGTAAGTTACATTCTGCATCTTTTTACACATCAGATCTCCGGGTTATCTGTCAGATCTTCTGGAATAAAGCAGTGGAGTCCAGAAACAATTTTACTGCAATTAAAGCTCTTAAAACCAACAGCTGCCGTGTTCAGTGAACTGTTGTCTGTGGCTGATTCTGACCTCTGCTGATGTATGCATGTGTTTTTTTTTTACTTTATTTAATATCCACTAATGATGCTACTGAATATAACAGCTCCCCAATGCACACTTTACTTTCTCTACAGTTTTTGCCTGCTGGATTTTCCTTAAAGAAACAAAAAAAGAGAATGAATTGCAGAAGCTTGAAGCAGTGCAGCATCCTTTTCCTTGAGAGGTGAACACCTCAGGAGCATCACATGTCCAACAGATGGAGATATTTCACCAGATATAGTTCAGTTCGCTGCTTGGCCGAGCCTGACGCTGGTGATGAAGTACCTGAAGGCACCAGTTTGGGCTTCAGAGTCAAAACACAGCATGTAGATGAAGATCAGAAAGTTTACTAGACATGTTTGAACAGTGATGTTTTCCATTTACGCATTCACAAAAGGCTCATACTCAAAACAACTGTTTTCCCTCCTGCCCTCAGGTAGACGGTACCACAGCCTGAGGGGCAAAACAGTTTTTAACCAACCGCCATAAGACTTATAGAATACACTGTAGTAGCGCAATATCCCTTGTCCTTTATTTATTTTATTGTGTACTGTGTACTATTTTAGGTGTTGTCTTGGTCTCATGATGTCAGAATGTGAACAGCAGGATGAGGAGGACTGTTTAAATACCAATTCTGACTGAACCAGGAAATGTATTGGTCGATTCAGGGATCAAACCTGTTGTGAATGTTGCTCTTGCTCGGGGTCTTTCTGTGTGGAGTTTGCATGTTCTCCCCATGCTAGCATGGGTTCTCTCTGGGTACTCCAGCTTCCTCCCACAATCCAAAAACATGCTCAGGTTAATTGGTAACTCTAAATTGTTATAATAATAATTCTGAGACTGCTTCTTAAAACTGTCCAACAATAAAATGAAGAAAAACAATATTGTTAAAAAATCAAGATCATTGAGGCGATTCTCAAACTGCTTCTTTAAAACTAGCAAACTATAAAATAACTCAAATGTTTGTCATCCTCTAAATCGGCACAGGAACCTTTTGATAACTTGTGTATCAGTGCTGACAGGATTCAAATCACAGTCTGACAGGATCAGTGTGGAATCAGCAGAGAGCACAGAGACGCTGTGTTCATGTCCTGATGTTCAGAGGAGGCCGAGGTGTTCACAGAGGAAGGGGTCGACCTCACACAGGAACTCAATCATCTGTGAACTAGCAGCTCCTCCTTTCTTCCTCACCGTGTCGAAGACAAAACGAGCTTTGTCTCTCAGGTTTGGGAACTCGTCCGCTGACTCCCTCTCAGGCTCGGCCAGCACCGTTTTCTCAAACAGTTTGTCCAGCAGACTTTTGAGGACAGGTCCCGATATCCCATGGATGAAGCTGCTCCGTACCTCCATCAGCCTCTCGTCTGGAGGCAGATTCAGAGCGCTCGGCCCGAAGGACCTTTTTACTCCAGCGGACGAGAGGCGGACTCGTCTCTCCCAGACACTGCTGGAGCTGCTGGTGTCTCTCAGAAACAGTCTCATGTGCTTCATGACTGTTTCCCAGCTCACCTGGAATGAAGGGAAGTAGTTGTCATAGTTGTCAGAGTCAAATTCTGCCTCTGCTGGCTGCACTAGGACGGAGTCGTCTCCAGGACCAGCGGTCAGTGTGTATTCCTGCTTTGGGTGCAGCTTGCAGTGTGGGGACGTCTCTATGTAGACCTCATCTCCAACCAGCTTCCTCCTGGTGCGCAGCACGTCCCGGAGCACCACGTTCCTCGGCAGCATCAACACATTGAGCAGGGACTCTGGATCAGGATCGGCCGGGGGCCTGTAGAACAGCAGGACCAGCGCTCGGACCGGATCGGGTGGGCAGTTTTCGTCCTTGACGTTACCGAAAGCAGAAAACCCTGTGACGTTTATAACCACGTGAGTGTCTGTGATCTTATGAGGGGCGATGAACTCCACGCCGTCATCGTGCTCGTGAGCGACGGACAAGAAGCGCCATCCCCCCGTGGAGCGGATCTCACAGTGTGGGAGGTGAAGCTGACACACAGAGCGCTGCTCACATGTGATGTCAAACAGGGGTCCTGCAGGCTGCTTGTGATGTTGGGCCAGCAGCCTCCTGCTCCAAGGGACGGTCCTGTAGACCACGTCCCCCTCTGCCTCCATGTGGAACAGCAGGCCGGTCACACTGCACTGGTACAGGCCTGGGTGGCAGCACTGGAACCTGTAGGCTTCCTCCTCTTCATCAGCGCTGATATCAGGGGTGAACTCCTCAAAGCTGCTTTCTAACAGCACGTCAGGTGAGCTGTTTGCTGGCAGGGTGTTTGTAGCCGAGTAGTTCACAGCTGTAACAGGTGGCTCCACTTCCATGGGGACAACATCACCTCCTGCCTCACGGTCAGGCTGCTCAGACAGCTGCTTTTTCTTCGGGGCTTCTTCTTCTTCTTTATGGTCACTCTTGTGCTTCCATGTGAAAATGTTATTGAGGACAAGTCCAGCAGAAGTAATTATGGACTTAGAGCGGTCCACCATGTGTGACATGTAGGACTGGGAGGGAGGAAGTTGTAGCTCATCACCGAGTGTCGAAAGTATATCTGCCAGACGTCGGCCATCTTCTCTAACTGCAGGTTTGTAGGTTTGTGACTCTGCTTTACAACATCTGGACGTCTGTCGGTCATATCTTCTGTTGCCAGCGTGAAAAAAGACGGGAAAGGAAGGAGACCTGTACACCGGGGCACTGAGTTCACACAGATAGTGGGATGTTCTCTCTTTTATCCATCCAGACAGCAGCAGGGCAGCTTCTTCAGAAGCTACATCAAAAAATGGAAGCGCAGCATCACCACGGAAACTCCGGGCTCGATTTCTATCCCGCCGCTTACACAGTTTTTCCGTTTCCATCTTGTTTCTGGCTTCAGTGTTTACACTCGTTTCTTAGCCCTGAAAAACAAACAAAGCAGAGAATGGAAAATTAATAGTGAATAAATGTTTCATTATAAAATATCTGTTAGAGAGCTGAGTGATCACAATATAACGGGACATGCTATTACAATACAATATCAGAAATCTACTGCATGTACGTCTCTCCCATCAACTGTCCTCAGAAACATTTCTTTATCGTGCAGAAATCTTTAAATCTTTGAATTTAGTCTGAGAAGAAAATCCACTGATTGTCTTCGACACAAGAGTAAGAAAAAGTTCATTTCTGCCCTCTTTAAAATATTAGTCACATTTTTCCTTCAAAGACCAAATCTAGATATAATCAGAATCAGATTTATTGTCGTCATAAAGCAAAGTTCATCTGACCTCTCCCATCTAACATCCCACAGACATGAATAGAAAAATAAGAAAAAGAAATATATATTTATACATATATATATATGTGTATATATATGTATAAATATACATGGGTAAAAGTAGAAATAATACAGTATAATAATGCCTATGACCTCTCTGACACCCCCAATAAGAAAACAGTGCCAGTATTTGTCAGTATCCCAGT
This sequence comes from Pempheris klunzingeri, assembly GCF_042242105.1. NCBI lineage: Eukaryota > Metazoa > Chordata > Actinopteri > Acropomatiformes > Pempheridae > Pempheris > Pempheris klunzingeri. Next base: position 20,175,205 of record NC_092032.1, on the reverse strand, counting down.
AGCTACAGACTGAAGTTGTGGTACAACATCTGGAAAATGCACACCTGGACTGCTGAGGAGGAAAAGTGATGGCGACCTTTCACCCTGTGTGTGTTTGTCCGTGTTCTGCTGCAGGTGTGTTTCACACAGGTGTCAAAGCAAAGACTTTGACTAACTTTTCACATGCACTTCCTGGTTTCAGGTCTCAGGGCTCCGCCCACCTGCTGCCGACGCGTCCGCACAGAGCTGCTGCAGAGCGGACACTTCTGCAGAAACACGACGGATAAAGTCAGGAGAGCCATGTTTAGGCAGCTACAGCAGGTGAGAGCTCTTCTTCTTCCTCCTCTTCTTCTTCCTCCTCCTCTTCTTCTTCTTCCTCTTCGGCAGGCGGGCGGACAGACCAGCTTCCAGGTAGCTTACCGCCCCCTACTGGACTGGAGTGTGGAAGATGAGCAAATGCAGAGAGAAAAGTAATTCATTGGAGGATTGTTAGATTAGAAGCTGAGTCCTCTTTCTAGTTTTGTGTTTTTCCCCCATTTAGTACTGAAATCAGAGGCTGACTGCAGAATCAGAGAAATCAGCAAGCTCGATTTTTAAAGTATCCATCTGAGAAAATCCTCTCATCAGACGTCCGTCCAGGAAGACCTCCAGGAAGACCTCCAGGAAGACCTCCAAGAAGACCTCCAAGAAGACCTCCAGGAAGACCTCCAAGAAGACCTCCAAGAAGACCTCCAGGAAGACCTCCAAGAAGACCTCTAGGAAGACCTCCAGGAAGACCTCCAGGCTTTAAGGCCAATTCAGCATAGTGGCCATTAAAGCCGGCAGGCCCAAAAAAAAGGTTTTCCAGAGACTCACATTGTGAAAGAGATGTCTGTAAATCAGCAGATACATTTTACCCCTGCAAAATTACTGGGAATAATGTCTGGGAAGTGTGGAGGACTATAATTTTATTCCCAGTCAAGTTAGCAGAAGGCTAATTGACAGTTAGCCGGCTCACGTGGGACCCAACCTGGAGGGGGAAATCCACCCTTTTCTCGTGCAGAACCATGGCCTCAGACTTGGGGGTTCTCCCCTTCACATTTAGCTGCAAGCTGTCTCAGTACATGTCAGAGAAGATGCCAATAGGACCACATCACCCACAAAGAGCTAAAGTCTGAGGTTCCCAAACTGGGCACACACCTTGAGATTCTCCAGTCTGATGGCTTCCCCCACTGATGGTGTCCACAGCAACCCTGTACTCGGACTGGACATGGTGTTTGTTATGGCTAATCCCTGCCTAGCACAGAGGTCCAACACCAAATCACCACTCTGGACCTGTGCCAAAAGACTTCAAGTGGCTTCCCCGTCAGGTTGATGAAGGCATAAAATCAATGCGCTAAAATGAGAACAATTAAATAAGAGGGAAATGAAGTCCCTTTGCAGATGAAATTAAATTTTAATACCAAACTATTATGCATTGTTTCACTTCAACCACATGAGGTCATGATCTCATCTGGAATAAACCTGCTGCACCATAAAGTGCTTCTTATTTCTTTTAAAACACCTTCCTCATGTTGCCTACTGTGTTTTTTTCTCGAAAACAAAACAGAGAATGACAAATGAAAATCCTTTTAAAAGTATAAAGAAAATGAAGAAGAATGTGAAACTGTTAAAGCAGAAAGAAGAGAGAAAACATACACTCCTCACTAAAAGTCAGGGATATTCAGCTTCCAGGTGAAGTTTCAGGATAAACCTAAAATGCATTCTAACCTTTCCAGGTGAACTTAATGTGACCTTCTCTAAACCTTTGAATGCACATGTCCAACTGTTCAGTGTCTCAGTACTTTCTGCACCAGCTGCTGTTCTCTAACAAGAAGCTTAACAGCAACATTCACAACAGGTTTGATCCATGAATCCACCAATACATTTCCTGCTTCAGTTAGAATTGGTATTTAAACAGTCCTCCTCATCCTGCTGTTCACATTCTGACATCATGAGACCAAGACGACACCTAACAGTTGATCAGCAGCACCTCAACACTGGAGGCTTCAAACAGGAAGTCCTCAGACGGAGGTGTTCACTGAGCTTAGAGGGTCACAGAGTGTCATCAGGAGGTTGGAACAGTGATACAGAGACTGGAAGAGTCACAGAAAGGAGAGGAGTGGACGTCCTTTGGCCACGTCCCAATTTATTGAGACACTGAAAATGTTTTGTTGTGGTTTACCCTCCACTGTTGGTAGATTTTCTTTAAATAAATTGTTTAAGATGAAGAAATCACCAGTGCATGCTTCTACTTAAATGCCCTACTTTCATGATATAATATCACTGTAGCATTCACTTTTTACATTTTCCATATATTTCACCTGAAAGTCAAATATCCCTAACTTTTGGTGAGTAGTGTATTTTGTCACAGTCGTTGTTTCAGTGGTGCAGAAATCATCAGCCTGTCTAACTGGTCAGATAAACACAGCAGCAGCAGACAGTTACTTGAATTTTAAATACCGTGAACCTGCAGACTAAATCTACCAACCTCACTGTGACAATAAGACTTAAGTAGGTCACCACCTCCTGCTTATTCATCTTAAAGAGCATCAGCACACAGATCCCCTAAAATTAAGAATTGTTTTTACATTAACGATTGCTGTGTTCTTCAGCAAATTGTGCTTTATTTGCTGAATCATTTCATCAGAGTGGTGACCAATGTTGTTTCTTTATGCACAACACATTGGTCGACCGTGATCAATGTATCTCCACAGACATAGACCGTCATTGTGGATATACGGGTGACTACATGAGGACACTGTTTAACATCAAACAATGACAGTTATTTGGCAAAGATCACTACATGGAGCCGTCTGCATCTGTCCTCTTGTCCCTGTATTCCTGTAAAAGAAAAGTTGTCCCACAACAAAATACCTTTGGCAGGTCATGTGTTTTTCCATCATTATGAAAGTATCTGTCACACCTCATTACAGCTGCTGGCAGTCAGCAAACCAAGTCTCACGTTATATTTTGTGTCGTTTAGAAAGACAAATGTAGTCACAAGTACAGTTTGGTCACAAGTCTTATGATTGAATGCAGTAATGTCCATCCATTTTCTGCTCAGTAGTTTGTTGAATACAAATGTATTAGTAATGTGATTTCTAATAAATGCCACGATGTCTGAGACAGGATATGAGTTGTGTTTTACTGAAATGAAGCTCCAGAGCACTTTGCTGACAGACTGGAGAGCACTCACCTGGTTCAGTCCCAACATCCATAAATGTTGTCGTACCGAAAATATTAGTATTGCTGGTCAGTCAGTCACATAGTGTAAAGAACACTAACTTCCACAGACAGAGACGGATGCTGTCGCTGAATGTTTTAGATCTAGGACTCACAGGTTTGAAGCCTCTGTGGGACCAACAGTCAGAAGAGATTTCTTTATTTGTAGAAAATGTCAGATTTCTTTTATCATCATCAGTATTCAGTTGCAGTTTGGTTAGGTTTAGGCGCCAAAACTACTTGGTTTTGGTTCGGAAAAGACAATGGTTTGGGTTGAGATAAATCAAATACAAATATTTACATAATTACATTTAACCCAAAATACTATCCCTCCAACATACACCTGGGTGTAACTGGCTTTTCCAGCCGAGTTGCAAATAGCATCTGCCTGAAAGTAAATACTTAATAATAATAATAATTTACATTTATATAGCGCCTTTCAAAAAAACCCAAGGACACTTTACAGATAACAAACAACAGAACAACAGATTAACTGCCAAAGGCCTGAATGAACAAATGTTTTTTGAGCTGTTGTTGTGCTGCCAAGGCTTGGTGCGAGTAAGAACCCTGGCAGCTGAGTTCTGCATGTACTGGAGCCTGTCCAGGGTTTTATTGGTGACCCCAAACAGGATTCCATTACAATAATCCAGCCGGGATGTGATGAAGGCATGGATTAGGGTCTCAGCCACAAGAGCTCCGTTTTTTTGCTGTTGAGTTTGAGGAAGTTAGAGGTCATCCAAGTTTTGAGTTCACAGAGGCAGTTGACAAGGGTGTTACACCCCAGTCTGGGGGAGCTGGGACACAAGATAAAAGAGTAGAAAAAACAAACTTTGTCTCCAAATCAAACTTAAAAATGTATTGTTCTAACAGAAAGAGGCCTGACGTGCAGGTAAAAGGACCATAGTCAACAAAAAAACAAAATGAAATAGTTCAATATATGTACAGTGTTCCCAAAGACAAACAACTAATAAGACACAATCAAAAACCACCACCCAAACTACAAAACTAATAGGAGCACTACTACCAACCGAGCTACAACAAGATATGAGGACAAAGTTCATTCAGAGAACGCCAGAAAACACAAGTAGCTGCTGTCAAGCCGAGGTTCCCCCTGGCGACTGGAACTCCCTGGATTTAAACCCTTGGATGCAGCAGCAGGAACCAATGACACTGCAACACCGTTCGCTGGTTGGAGGTGGGCAGGTTCAACACAGCTACTAAAAAAAAGAAGAACACGAACCAAACCAACAACAAACAACACAGGACCACACAGAAATAACAACACATTACAGAACAAAACGTCCGGGGCCGTAACAGAGGGACTGTGGAGGGAGCTGGGTGGATGGTGAGGTGTTGAGGTACAGCTGAGTGTCATCAGCATAGCAGTAGAACTGCAAACCATGGCGGCAGATTATCTGGCCAAGGGGGAGCATGTAAATGATGAAGAGGACGGGACCAAGGACGGAGCCTTGTGGCACCCTATGGTTAACTGGGGCAGGGTGGGAAGTGGATCCATCAATGGTGATAAACTGTTTCCGGTTAGATAGGTAGGACTGGAACCAGCGAAGAGCTGTTCTGCTCTCTCCAAGATCTTGCTGAGGAAAGAAAGGTTGGAGATCGGCCGGTAATTGCTCAGGTCATCAGGATCCAGACCAGGCTTCTTCTGGATGGGAGTGACTGAGGTGGTTTTAAGAGTGGTAGGTACAGTCCCGGATTTGAGTGAGGTGTTAATAATGTCTGTTATGATGGGGCAGAGGGTAGGAAGGCAAGCCTTCACTAACGCTGTGAGCATGGGGTCCAGGGAGCAGGTGGAAACTTTTGCCTTGGTAGCCAGCTCACAAACCACGGAAGCATCCACAGGCATGAAGGAGGAGAGGTGGTATTGCGGGAGGCATGCAACTGGAAGGGTGATGGCCTGTAGCTGGGGAGTGAGAGAAGTGGTGGAGGCGGGAGCTGCTGGTGAATGGAATCCACTTTATGTTGGAAAAAGTCCAAGAACTTGGAGCAGAGGTTGGGGGCACCTGAAGGGCGGGGGACGCTGAGGGGGCGGAGTAAGTGATTGATGGTGGAAAACAGCATCCTGGGGTTGTTTTCCTGGGTCCCAATGAGAGCTGAGTAATACTGGGCCTTGATCTGAGAAAGAGCTTCCTTGTAGGCCTGAACATGGTCTTTGAAAGCAAGATGATGGACAGTGAGGCCAGTTTTTTTGCAGAGCCTTTCTAGCCGTCGACCAGTGGTCTTCAAGGAGCGGAGCTCAGGGGTGAACCAGGGGGCAGGACGGGTGAAGGAGACAGTCCTGGTTTTGAGGGGGGCCAGAGAGTCGAAGCAGACAGTTAAGGCAGAGTTGAAACAGGCCACCAGGTTATCCACAGTGGTGTCAGGAGGGGCCACAGCCAAGTTGATCGCTATCAGGGTAGAAAGCACTTGTGGACACACTGTTTTGGTGTTCCTGAAGGTGATGGTACGCTTACGACGTTGCCTGGGGAGGGAGGCTGGGACAGTGAAAATGATGGCATGGTGGTCCGATACAGCTAGATCCAGGGACTGCAGGTTGGTGGGTGGTGTGCCAGAGGTGCAGATGAGGTCCAATGTATAGGTCATACATTGGACCTCATCTGCACCTCTGGCACACCAGAGGTGCGGGTGGGGCCTTGTACATGCTGCGTGAAGTTGAAGCAGTCCAGCAGTGACAGGAACTCTGTGGCGAATGGAGTCCACATGTATATTGAGGTCCCCGAGCAAGAGTGTGGATGGAGAAGCAGAGGCGGAACAAACAGTTGTTAACAATTCAGATGGATCGATGGATAACCGCTAGGCCACCACCACGACCCACAGAGCGAAGCCTCTGCAGATAAGCATAGCCTGGGGGGGTGGCTTGGTTCAAAGTGATGAAGTCATGTTTGTTCTGCCAGGTCGCAGTTAAGCAGAGTATATCAATGTTTCTGTCAGTAATTAAGTCGTTGATCAGTAGGGCCTTGTTGTTAAAGGAACGTGCATTTAGTAACATGAACATGACATCCTTTCCCATGGCTAGAGCTGGGGCAGGTGCCGGGGGAGGAGCAGTGTTGACGCCACAGTCCAGTGTCCGCAGATTGCATGTACGCACGTGGGGTTTGTTGTGATGAACGGCTCCAGAGCGGCTGACAGACAGTATGGAGGGGATGGGTGAGTTAGAGTAAATGAACTTGCGTCGAGAGCCCCTGTGAACGTACCTGGGGTGACGCAAGAGTCCAAGGGACTTAATTACAGCCAGGCAGTTTGGGATGGACAAGCTGAATAGGTTCCAAAGTTCCATCGAGGAATATGTTAGCATCATCATCTCTGCTACTTCCTAGCAGCTAGTGGCTATAGCTGCTACCGGCATCGGATGAAACAGTAGCAAGAAAATCTTACATTAACACAACATACCAACCAAATGCGTGGTGCTTTGCTGTTCTCTTGCCTTTCTAAATAACACCACATGTTCCATCAAGTATCAACACAAGCAGCTTAAAAATCACATGTGACTTCTTTTGTGACTTCTAAAAGAAAATCATGTGCTCCTTCTCTTTAGTTCTTGTCTTGATTCAAATTCAGGGCAAGGCCCCATTTCTTCTGGGAGTTTGTTCCAGCTCTGGAGTGAAATGCTGGTGTAGTGCTGCTTAAAGTAGTTAGAAACAGTGATAACAGAGTACAGCTGTTCACAAATCAAACTGATGGCTGAGTGAACAGTTTCGAACAGCATTTTAGAGCGAATGGAGGCAAAAAGTGTAGCAGGCAAACGAGCGATGCATGAAAGGATAACAAAATGACATGGGGTTAAACTGAAACAAGCACAGAACAATCTGGATTAACCAGGTTACTACATGAGGACGCTGTCTAAGATCAAACAATGACAGTTATTTGTCAAAGATCACTACAAGGAGCCATCTGCACCCGTCATCTTGTCCCTCCTCATTCCACAAAAACAAAAGTTTTAATACAACAAAATAACTTTGCTATTTATCTGAGCGAGCGATGCATGAAAGGATAACAACATGACGTGGGGTTAAACTGAAACAGAAAGCGCCATCTGGTACACTTACGACGTTGCCTGGGGAGGGAGGCTGGGACAGTGAAAATGATGGCATGGTGGTCCGATACAGCTAGATCCAGGGACTGCAGGTTGGTGGGTGGTGTGCCAGAGGTGCAGATGAGGTCCAATGTATGACCTTTGGTGTGGGTGGGGCCTTGTACATGCTGCGTGAAGTTGAAGCAGTCCAGCAGTGACAGGAACTCTGTGGCGAATGGAGTCCACATGTATATTGAGGTCCCCGAGCAAGAGTGTGGATGGAGAAGCAGAGGCGGAACAAACAGTTGTTAACAATTCAGATGGATCGATGGATAACCGCTAGGCCACCACCACGACCCACAGAGCGAAGCCTCTGCAGATAAGCATAGCCTGGGGGGGTGGCTTGGTTCAAAGTGATGAAGTCATGTTTGTTCTGCCAGGTCTCAGTTAAGCAGAGTATATCAATGTTTCTGTCAGTAATTAAGTCGTTGATCAGTAGGGCCTTGTTGTTAAAGGAGCGTGCATTTAGTAACATGAACATGACATCCTTTCCCATGGCTAGAGCTGGGGCAGGTGCCGGGGGAGGAGCAGTGTTGACGCCACAGTCCAGTGTCCGCAGATTGCATGTACGCACGTGGGGTTTGTTGTGATGAACGGCTCCAGAGCGGCTGACAGACAGTATGGAGGGGATGGGTGAGTTAGAGTAAATGAACTTGCGTCGAGAGCCCCTGTGAACGTACCTGGGGTGACGCAAGAGTCCAAGGGACTTAATTACAGCCAGGCAGTTTGGGATGGACAAGCTGAATAGGTTCCAAAGTTCCATCGAGGAATATGTTAGCATCATCATCTCTGCTACTTCCTAGCAGCTAGTGGCTATAGCTGCTACCGGCATCGGATGAAACAGTAGCAAGAAAATCTTACATTAACACAACATACCAACCAAATGCGTGGTGCTTTGCTGTTCTCTTGCCTTTCTAAATAACACCACATGTTCCATCAAGTATCAACACAAGCAGCTTAAAAATCACATGTGACTTCTTTTGTGACTTCTAAAAGAAAATCATGTGCTCCTTCTCTTTAGTTCTTGTCTTGATTCAAATTCAGGGCAAGGCCCCATTTCTTCTGGGAGTTTGTTCCAGCTCTGGAGTGAAATGCTGGTGTAGTGCTGCTTAAAGTAGTTAGAAACAGTGATAACAGAGTACAGCTGTTCACAAATCAAACTGATGGCTGAGTGAACAGTTTCGAACAGCATTTTAGAGCGAATGGAGGCAAAAAGTGTAGCAGGCAAACGAGCGATGCATGAAAGGATAACAAAATGACATGGGGTTAAACTGAAACAAGCACAGAACAATCTGGATTAACCAGGTTACTACATGAGGACGCTGTCTAAGATCAAACAATGACAGTTATTTGTCAAAGATCACTACAAGGAGCCATCTGCACCCGTCATCTTGTCCCTCCTCATTCCACAAAAACAAAAGTTTTAATACAACAAAATAACTTTGCTATTTATCTGAGCGAGCGATGCATGAAAGGATAACAACATGACGTGGGGTTAAACTGAAACAGAAAGCGCCATCTGGTACACTTACGACGTTGCCTGGGGAGGGAGGCTGGGACAGTGAAAATGATGGCATGGTGGTCCAATACAGCTAGATCCAGGGACTGCAGGTTGGTGGGTGGTGTGCCAGAGGTGCAGATGAGGTCCAATGTATGACCTTTGGTGTGGGTGGGGCCTTGTACATGCTGCGTGAAGTTGAAGCAGTCCAGCAGTGACAGGAACTCTGTGGCGAATGGAGTCCACATGTATATTGAGGTCCCCGAGCAAGAGTGTGGATGGAGAAGCAGAGGCGGAACAAACAGTTGTTAACAATTCAGACAGCTGAGACAGGAAGTCAGTGGAGTTGGAGACTTTGGGTGGGCGGTATATGAGGATGACGTGGCTCTGAGAAGACCCAGCCAGAGTGAAAGCCAGGCACTCGAATGAGGTGGCAGGAGGTATTATGATTTCTTTAATCATGATGTCGGCTCGATAGATAACCGCTAGGCCACCACCACGACCCACAGAGCGAAGCCTCTGCAGATAAGCATAGCCTGGGGGGGTGGCTTGGTTCAAAGTGATGAAGTTGTAAAATATGGACAGGGTTCGGTTAGGGATGCGAACACTAAGGACAGATTCCGGCCAGAGAATCCTTTTATCAGCTTTATTTGTTTGTGTGTTTGTCGTCTAAACAGAAACAAAAAGAGAAAAATAAATAATACAATGAGTATGATAGTTGTATAAAATAAGCAACAAATTCGTAATACAGATGTAAAACAATAACATTACTGTACCTATAAACACATTAAATATGTAAATAGTGCAGTAAACCCAAAGAACAGTAAATGCACAGCATGCATGCACAGTTATATATATATAAAACACAAAGAGAGCCTATCTCTAATTACACTCAGGTTATGAACAGGCCAACACAGCATTGAAAAGTACTAATTAGTCATGCACAGGAACACAGGAAAATACCTCAAGTTAATACACATAAACTTAAGATCTTGATAATAATATGGAACATGTAACAGTAGCAATAAACTTACTTGTTGTCCATAAACGCACACATTAACTGGGAATGATAGTTCTCCGTGTCTGCTATCATCCCCAAGCATGAACAACTAGGCAGCGTGCTGCATCCACTGTTCACGTGCGGTTCACATGATGAGACGCAAATAGGCTTTCGGACAGAAGTCATGTTTGTTCTGCCAGGTCTCAGTTAAGCAGAGTATATCAATGTTTCTGTCAGTAATTAAGTCATTGATCAGTAGGGCCTTGTTGTTAAAGGAGCGTGCATTTAGTAACATGAACATGACATCCTTGCCCATGGCTAGAGCTGGGGAAGGTGCCGGGGGAGGAGCAGGCAAAGATCACTACAAGGAGCCATCTGCACCCGTCATCTTGTCCCTCCTCATTCCACAGAGCAAAAGTTTTAATACAACAAAATACCTTTGCTGTTTATCTGATGTCCAAGTATGTTGTTCAGCTGTTTTCTCCACAGTAAGTGATGCAATTGTTGTTCAAGAATTTAGTAAAAAGTGAATTCAGTTAAATAGTCTACATGTTTTTTGCCCATTTCTCTTTGAATCTGAAGACCATTATCAGAATATGGGACGCTGCGTTGGTTTGTTTTGTACCTAAAGGCAGACGAAGTCATAACGTTAATATCTGTAAAAACAAAATCAGAGTTTGAACACTACTAATTGGCAATTTCAAATCTTTGAATATCTTTTTATATCCTTTTCCTGATTTATAAAGTTCAACTACCTTTTTGTCTTATGTCTTATGTGTGTGTCAACCTGTGTGAATATTATCAGGCCAAACATTTTGATTCAGGGCCATTTGAATTATTTCAGTTATTGTGGTTTTAAAAGGGCACACATAATTATGTGATAATAAATGGCTCCACCTGACCACTATCTCTAAATAAAAGAAAAGTTTTCTGCATGATAAGTCATATTTTCCAGAAAATGGCCAATAGTTCACAAAATCATGCCATCGTATGTAAACTTATGAGCAAATCCACTCAGTTTGTCTCTGAAGCTAAGCTGTTCACTTGAACACATGAGGGACACTATGTGTGATTGGTGCTGTCAAACTATAATGTCCATGCTGAACATGGTTCATCATTTTCAGTAGATAAATTGATCCATGCCTGAGTAGTTATGAGTGTAAAGTCCTGCCATTAAATGTCTTTAGGGCATCTCTGCTTATGTGTTGTGTTGTTATAAAGTACGTATTTCCTCTTGTGCTTACATGTCTGTGCTACACCAGGATGCCGAAAGTGAAACAGGGTTATATGTCAAACATTCACATATGTTTCAAATCAACTTTATTGATATAGCTCAATATCACAAATCGACCTCAAGGGGTTTTACAGTGTGTGCAGCATTAGATTCCTTCTGCCCTTAGACCCTATACTTTGCAATCAGAAAAGATTTGCAGTAATTCACATCTGCTGTGAATAAGGTGGGTAATGTGCTTTACATAATATCAGCAGTAATAACAATAATCAGTTGTATAATCTCCCTTCATATTATAATAACATGAAACATGATTTTTTAGATTTCCAAAATAAAACTTTTTCAAGACACACGTTACAACAATAAGGGAACATCAAACAGCATATGATTAAATTCTGACATACCAAACCACCATGAATTACATATTATAAAATCAACGTATGATTAGCTTTTGTACCCCATCAGAGCCTCTATTATCTCATATACATCATGCATTAAAAACTAACATTTCTCATTGATCAATAAGCTTTTTTTTATATATATATTCCATATTTCCACATATAGGTGCAGAGTACAGAGAGAAGCTGTTGCTGCTGTTATGATTGTGGTTATTTACTGTCTTCCAAGAATATAATGAAAGAGCATGATTCGATGTATCAGTGCAGAGATGAATTCATATTGGTCTTCATCTTCATTGGTCTTCTTTTGTTTTCGCTGCACTTCTTTATACATGTCATCTGTGTAGTGTTTCCCCCCATTTGCAGCAAACATGTCGTCGATCTTCTTGACCAGCTCCACTACTTGACTTCTGTCACTGCTGGTGTTGTCAAAGACGTGGAACCTGCTTCCACAGCTTTGGATGACTCGTTGAAGGTCTTGGCTGCTCTCAAGAACATACTGTTGGATGGACATGTCTCCAAGTTCATCACCACGGGTAAACAGCATGATCATGTACTGGTTCGCTTCTGGACCAAACAGCTTCTGCAGAGCTTCCACAGAGTTTTTCTCTTCAGGGGTGAATCGACCAACTTGGATGACGAGCAGGAACACATGAGGACCAGGACATGAGACTTTGACACATTTCACGATTTCTCTTTTGATGAATTCTGCGGATTTCCCAGTGTCCAGGATCCCTGGTGTGTCTACCACACTAATCACTCTGTTACCCCAGCGTGCCACTTGTTTTTCACAGGACTCTGTCACTGACTGTGCACTGGGACGGGATTTGAATTTTTTCTCTCCCAGAATGGTGTTTCCAACAGCACTTTTGCCCACACCAGTTTTTCCAATCATCACAATTCTCAAATCAGGACCTGCAATACATTAAACAACTTGTGTTAAAGAGTATATCATTGGCTTGGTGTACAAATACTTTAGTGATGAGCACTTTGTGATAGAAGCAAAGTCTTACCAGCAGGGATTGCCATCTCCTCTCAGCACTGTTGTCTCTTCAAAGATGACAAAGAGGAACGTTTAAGGCATTTGTTGAAGACGTTATATGACAGCTACACAGCTGACACGCCCCGTAACATTTACATAACAGCTCCATATAAAACAGAGCACTTTCTACAGATACCACACACCTCGTCTGGACTTTGCTGCACTGGATCCAAACATGTCTCGCAGTAAGTTGTTCCATGATAATTTCTCATTGTTTTTTAATGCTGTCTTTGTACCAGGAAGACTCCTTTAAATTGTATTTATCACATAAAGATTATATTATGTTTGTTGTTTTCACAGATGAGAAGGTTTCAGTTGTTGTCCTGGGAGCTGGAGAAAATTTGAAGAAAACCCTGATAACCACCATCCTTGGCAAAGATTTATCCAAAAAAAGAGGCCAGAAAAAAAAAAAAATATATGAAAGTGATACATATAAGTTCATATTCATACCAGATCTGAACACAGATTGCGATATAAAAAAGGTATTTGATGAGAATCCAAACCCTGACGTGTCTTTGCTGGTGGTCGAGGATGGGCTTTCAGTACAGGAGGTGTGGGAGCAGATAGAAAAGCTTCAGACAACAACTGGAAAACCCACAGAAGACTTCACAGTTTTGCTGCCTCTCAACTATGAAGACACAGATTCCTTCCCCAAGTCCTACACCATGGAGCAGTTCTTCAGCGAACTGAGGAGGCTGGCTGAAGAGCGATATCAGCCCAACAAGAGGTAAAGTTGAAAGGAGAGACTGTTTTGCATTTTAATTGTTTGCATACAATTGCAGTACAGATCAACTAACTCTTCCTCTACATTTTAGACCTGCTGACCATCATGAGTCAGACATGTGTCCAGGTATGTCACAGTATCTGGTGGCTTCAGGTGGCAGACATGGAGGAGAGAACTCCACTGAGCCCAACAAGAGCTTGAAAAGTAAGACCTGTGTTTTAAGATGCGTCAGAGCTCAGACAGTCAATCGTCAAAATAAATGTGTGGTAGTTTTGTGTAGGCTGTGTTTCAATACTAACAAACACACTCATGGAAACAGACAATTGTGAAGTTCTTGTTGTTCTACATCAAAGCAGGAAAGCACAGTGGGGCCAAACTGAACCTCGTCCTGCTGGGGATGGCCGGGACTGGAAAGAGCGCAAGTGGGAACACAATCCTGGGAAGGAAACAGTTCGATTCAAAACCAGCTTCATATAAGGTCACCACAGAGTGCCAAGAAGCAGAAACTGAGACAGGTAGTACACTTGTACGTGTCATTGATACTCCAGACATCTTTGATGAGATTGATGAGCAGATTAAGAAGGAGCATGTGAGAAGGTGCATAGATCTCTGTCAGAACGAGCCGTCTGTGTACTTACTTGTGATGCATGTTAGCAGGTTTACAGACGGTGAGAGAAACATCCTGAAAAAGCTGGAGGAAGCTTTTGGTAGAAATGTTAGAGAGCAAACAATCATCCTGTTTACTCGTGGGGACGATCTGCGGCGTGAAAACATGAGCTTGGATGAATTTTTGCACAAATGCCAGCCTGATCTCCAGGGGATAGTTAAAAGATGTGGCTACAGGTGTGTTGTTTTTGAGAACGGTGTCTCCCGTCCAGGTCAAGTGGAGAATCTAATGCAAACAGTGAAAGAGATGCTACCAAAATAGCAGGAAGACTCTATGTGTTAGACCAGATCAATAAAGTGCTGGGAAGTTACTTTGTAGACAGTGATATGATTAAGTATCTTTAACTGGATGTGATCACCACTTTGGTTCTACTTTTACTTTGCTTTTTAATCAGCACCATATTATGTTTGTTTAAAATTGCTGCCAATCATGATCATAAATAACTAACGTATCTCTTCATTGGTGCAAGAGCTCCCTCGGTCTCACTTTAACCTTTGTATCATGTGCTGACAGAAATGTGCCAATAAAACCCAGCTGTTGTACAAACCCAGTGTCTCTGTGGACTCAGTGATTTCAATCTTTATCCTCGGCTTGTCAGGATACAGAGGTTACTGTCCAGCTTGGTGGGAGTCTGTGATGTAGAGCAGCAGACAATCAGAGATCTGAGCCAGAAGAACCCCTGATTCTTCCTGAAGCAGTAATCATTTTTTAATCCGGCTCATGTAGGTGTGGAGGACAACACAACGTTGTGTTTCATGTTCTGCTCACTCATTTATAGCTGGGAGATAAATAAATGACTGTTTTTCTATGTGGCACAATGTAAAATGATTTAGACTTGTTTTTATTGTCATTCAGTAATTAACATCACAGAACGAGATGTTGATGCACAGCATGAATAGAAAACACAGAATAAAAACACAGGGTGAGTGATGATGATAAATAGGGCTTTAAAACAGTACACAATAAAATAAATAAAGGACAAGGGATATTGCACTACTACAGTGTATTCTATAAGTCTTATGGCGGTTGGTTAAAAACTGTTTTGCCCCTCAGGCTGTGGTACCGTCTACCTGAGGGCAGGAGGGAAAACAGTTGTTTTGAGTATGAGCCTTTTGTGAATGCGTAAATGGAAAACATCACTGTTCAAACATGTCTAGTAAACTTTCTGATCTTCATCTACATGCTGTGTTTTGACTCTGAAGTCCAAACTGGTGCCTTCAGGTGCTTCATCACCAGCGTCAGGCTCGGCCAAGCAGCGAACTGAACTATATCTGGTGAAATATCTCCATCTGTTGGACATGTGATGCTCCTGAGGTGTTCACCTCTCAAGGAAAAGGATGCTGCACTGCTTCAAGCTTCTGCAATTCATTCTCTCTTTTTGTTTCTTTAAGGAAAATCCAGCAGGCAAAAACTGTAGAGAAAGTAAAGTGTGAATAGGGTCTCATTCGCCAGTATCTTCCTTGGTCTTTCCTTAAATGTGTTCTTCAGAAAGGTGGTATAAAAATGGGGAGAAATGGCGTCACAATGAGCCAGAGCCCAACGTCCAAACAGTCCAAAGCTCAACACTGTTAAAAACACACAAAAATTATTAAAATCATTGAAGGGAAAAGCAGAACATCATTTACTTTTCTGCCTAGTTGACTAATCGGCTAATAAGTGTAGTGGTGTAGAGGTAGAAAGCAGCATGAGTAGAAAAGCCTCAAGTAAAGTACAACTATCTCCAGAAATGATCAGAATCTGCTCTCGTCCTTCTACATTCCTGTCAGACGAGATGCTAGATGAAGAGTCAGGCAACAGGAAGAAGGCCGGATTACAAGAAGACTCAACTCGTCTGCAGCAGCTCGCTGGGTGAGTCTGAAATAAAACTGCTTGTGGGAATAATGTTAATAATGAGAATGACTGAGTTTATCCAGACTAATAACAGCTCTGACTCCTGGAGCACTGTGCAGATCAGTTATGTTTTATTTTCCATCTCATATTTAAGATGTTCTTTACAGCAACCAAAGGTTTCTAATGGAGGCCACAGACAAACTCAACAACTGTGCCGGTGGCTAAGAACAAGTCTCTGAGGGCATTTGTGATTTTAGATCTGTGTGGCTGATTCAATCGTCATGAAAGGTTTCCAAAGTACCGATCAAGAGGGAGTTAATAAGGCTGTGGAGGATCCACTGGATCATCTTTAGTTGGCTCACTGGAGCACAGGAGGAGTTGATGTAGTTTTTAGATTTCTTTTCCACTTCTAACGTTATTCAGCTCCACATACTGTGAACCAGAGCTTCATTCAGTGGAGTTTAGGTTCTTTGGCAGATGCTATTTGTACCTGTAAATAGCCAATGTGGCTGATTTTAACTTTTGTAATTGTATTTCAGGGTGTGAAGCTGGAGAAAGACAAAGGAGACAAATAAACGAGGGTTTGAACATATTCAGAAACTCTGTGCAACGTAAAAAAAGTGAAGTGAAGTTTGTAATAGTCCAACAAACACAGAGGTGAGTCACAGAGGGCTGCACTGACTCTGACTGTGACGCTGCTGAACAGAGCAAAATGGCATCAGATGAGGAAGACGAAGGAACAGAAAGAGAAGCGTCATGTTTCAGCAGGGCAGCCAGATGGATCAGGAGAGCTCTGTCCAGGATCCACATCGGCAGAAGGTCTTCCTCTTCCAGGAGCCACATCGGCAGAAGGTCTTCCTCTTCCATGATCATATCCTCTCCGTCCAGAGCCCAAATGGTTTTTAGTCCTCCGTGTCCACAGAACAGGTCTGCAGTCCTGCAGAACTCAGCCGTCTGCACTGAAGGAAGCGGAGCATCAGATGCATCTGAGGAGTCTGAACGTGAGGCAGGAGGTGAAGATGATGATGTCCCACAAGAAAACACAAAGGAGGAGGAGGAGGACGAGGAGGAGGACGAGGAGGAGGACGACCACGACGACGGTAATGATTACGTTTCCTATGCTGCCCATCCCCCTATCCCCCCGAGAAGGCATTACCTACTCAGTGATCAGATGATAATCAGTTCAGCAGCAAGGCCATCACTCCCTATTGGCTTTGAGCGAAAGCCCTGTTGCTCATCTTCAGCAGGTAACAGACCAAAGAGAAAAGCACCACATTCTGTCATGGCTGACAGAGTGAAAAGGAAAGCTCTGCCCTCTGCTCTCAGTCTCCAGTCTCCCTCCACATCAGTGCATGTTGTCTCCCAGCTGCTGTCTGAGCAGCCTGACCGTGAGGCAGGAGGTGATGTTGTCCCCATGGAAGTGGAGCCACCTGTTACAGCTGTGAACTACTCGGCCACAAACACCCTGCCGGCCCGTCCCGGCCCCCCGAGCTCCCCCTCAGGTCCCGGTTGGGCTGGAAGAGGCTCCGGCCGTTTGCCTCGTTCTCCCAGCCTGCCCTCGCTGAGTCACATCCCCTCTGCGGAGAACAAGAGCTTCACTCGAGCAAACAGCTCACCTGACGTGCTGTTAGAAAGCAGCTTTGAGGAGTTCACCCCCGATATCAGCGCTGATGAAGAGGAGGAAGCCTACAGGTTCCAGTGCTGCCGCCCAGGCCTGTACCAGTGCAGCGTGACCGGCCTGCTGTTCCACATGGAGGCAGAGGGGGACGTGGTCTACAGGACCGTCCCTTGGAGCAGGAGGCTGCTGGCCCAACATCACAAGCAGCCTGCAGGACCCCTGTTTGACATCACATGTGAGCAGCGCTCTGTGTGTCAGCTTCACCTCCCACACTGTGAGATCCGCTCCACGGGGGGATGGCGCTTCTTGTCCGTCGCTCACGAGCACGATGACGGCGTGGAGTTCATCGCCCCTCATAAGATCACAGACACTCACGTGGTTATAAACGTCACAGGGTTTTCTGCTTTCGGTAACGTCAAGGACGAAGACTGCCCACCCGATCCGGTCCGAGCGCTGGTCCTGCTGTTCTACAGGCCCCCGGCCGATCCTGATCCAGAGTCCCTGCTCAATGTGTTGATGCTGCCGAGGAACGTGGTGCTCCGGGACGTGCTGCGCACCAGGAGGAAGCTGGTTGGAGATGAGGTCTACATAGAGACGTCCCCACACTGCAAGCTGCACCCAAAGCAGGAATACACACTGACCGCTGGTCCTGGAGACGACTCCGTCCTAGTGCAGCCAGCAGAGGCAGAATTTGACTCTGACAACTATGACAACTACTTCCCTTCATTCCAGGTGAGCTGGGAAACAGTCATGAAGCACATGAGACTGTTTCTGAGAGACACCAGCAGCTCCAGCAGTGTCTGGGAGAGACGAGTCTGCCTCTCGTCCGCTGGAGTAAAAAGGTCCTGCGGGCCGAGCGCTCTGAATCTGCCTCCAGACGAGAGGCTGATGGAGGTACGGAGCAGCTTCATCCATGGGATATCGGGACCTGTCCTCCAAAGTCTGCTGGACAAACTGTTTGAGAAAACGGTGCTGGCCGAGCCTGAGAGGGAGTCAGCGGACGAGTTCCCAAACCTGAGAGACAAAGCTCGTTTTGTCTTCGACACGGTGAGGAAGAAAGGAGGAGCTGCTAGTTCACAGATGATTGAGTTCCTGTGTGAGGTCGACCCCTTCCTCTGTGAACACCTCGGCCTCCTCTGAACATCAGGACATGAACACAGTGTCTCTGTGCTCTCTGCTGATTCCACACTGATCCTGTCAGACTGTGATTTGAATCCTGTCAGCACTGATACACAAGTTATCAAAAGGTTCCTGTGCAGATTTAGAGGATGACAAACATTTGAGTTATTTTATAGTTTGCTAGTTTTAAAGAAGCAGTTTGAGAATCGTCTCAATGATCTTGATTTTTTAACAATATTGTTTTTATTCATTTTATTGTTGGACAGTTTTAAGAAGCAGTCTCAGAATTATTTTTTAAATTTTTTTTGCAAATGTAAATTGTAATTTTAAATCTGGAAGCTGCAGCATTATTATTGATATTATTGGCTTTGTTCCTCTCCACCACTGAACATCACACTTTTATGTGAGCTGATGTCAGCAGGAAATGATGGACACACAATATCTGACGAAAGGTTCTTGTGCTTTGTTGAATGTCTGCGCTACAGATGCTAACTTTTATTTGTTTTTCGATGCTTCTGTGGAGAGACTTTAGTCACATCAAGGTTATTTTACAACTGTGAAATGATACAATTAAAAAAAAAAAGATATATACCCAAACTATTGCTTTATGTCTTGTGGTTACTGTGTCAAATATATGTATTTACACAGCATATTCATTTATTAATATATAATCTCAAATATACACAACAGTACGCTGGAAGTTAAATTCTTCAACAACGATGTTAAATATCTCTTTTTAAGATTTCTAGGACTTTTACTTCATTGTATTTCATGTAGTTTTTCTTGTGGTTGCTCCTGATGCAGACCAGCAGAGACAAAGACACGTCCACTGCCACACTAAGGACACGCCAGGAGAATAAAGACTGGTTTTTTTTTTTTTTAAAGATTCACTTTAACATTTTAAACAAGAGCCTCGTTGATCTAATAATAACTCTCAGGAGGATCTGACTCTCTGACTTGACTGATGGTGCAGTTCTACTAATGTTTTTTCTGTTGTGTCCTGGTCCAGTTACTCGTCTTCATTAGTCTGAGAACAGGCTTTAAGTTTTAGTTTGGATGTTTTGGTTTTATTTGCATTTTTAAAAATGGTGGGATGAAGTCTTGTTAAGATTCAGCCTGCTAAGCTTTGTCGCTGTGAACGTTGTGCTAAAAGGGAGGAGGGAAAAAACGCTGAAGCAGAAGTTTCACAACCAGAAGTTCACCGGCCACTCATGATCACTTTCCTCTGAAGGTTTGAAGGCTGAACGCATCCAGAGCAGCTCACCGGTGAGTCAGAGACAAAGCTGATGTATTAACATCTGAATTATTGGCTAAAATGTTATAATCTGACATGAGATTGTCGGTTTGTTAAAAACAGAGTTAATAAGAAGTTAGTTTGTCTGAAAAGTTCAGTTTCCTCACATCACACGAGGAAGAGCTGAGCAGTCAGGAAAGCACCGTACGGTGTGAGCACACATTTCTACTTTAACTTTCATGAAACGTTCTACGGTCCAGTGGGAGCGAAATGAACCAGTGAAGAGTTGTGCAGAGTTTCCAAACCCTGCCAAGGAAAACTCAGACTATAGTTGTGACCCTATAGATTTTTGGGAGATTTTAACTTTTGTAATTGTATTTCAGGGTGTGAAGCCGGAGAAAGACGAAGGACACAAATAAACAAGGGTTCAAATATATTGAGAAACTCTCACAGGTGTAAAAAAAAGTGAAGTGAAGTTCAGTTTTAGGGTAAAAATTAAGGAGAAATTACGAGAATGAGGAAATAGTCCAACAAACACAGAGGTGAGTCACAGAGGGCTGCACTGACTCTGACTGTGACGCTGCTGAACAGAGCAAAATGGCATCAGATGAGGAAGACGAAGGAACAGAAAGAGAAGCGTCATGTTTCAGCAGGGCAGCCAGATGGATCAGGAGAGCTCTGTCCAGGATCCACATCGGCAGAAGGTCTTCCTCTTCCAGGATCCACATCGACAGCAGGTCTTCCTCTTCCAGGATCCACATCGACAGCAGGTCTTCCTCTTCCAGGAGCCACATCGGCAGAAGGTCTAACTCTTTCCACCTCGAAGATTATTCTCACCTGCGACCATTCGGCTGTGAGGTTTCCCCTGTCGATAGGCAGCCTCCTACGTATCAACAACTCTCTTCACATCACCGAGGGTATATAGGAAGTATCATATCCACTAAGTCCAGAGCCCGAACAGTTTTTAGTCCTCCGTGTCCACAGAACAGGTCTGCAGTCCTGCAGGACCCAACTGTCTGCACTGAAGGAAGTGGAGCATCAGATGCATCTGAGGAGTCTGAAAGTGAGGCAGGAGGTGAAGATGATGATGTCCCACAAGAAAACACAAAGGAGGAGGAGGAGGAGGAGGAGGAGAAAGAGGAGAAAGAGTTGTTACCCCAGCGTGGGCTGTGTTTGATTCAAGAAAGCGATATCGGATCAGCAGCAAGCTCATCGCTCTTTATTGGCCCTTGGAAAGAGCTCTCTTACTCATCTTCAGCAGGTAACAGACCAAAGAGAAAAGCACCACATTCTGTCATGGCTGACAGAGTGAAAAGGAAAGCTCTGCCCTCTGCTCTCAGTCTCCAGTCTCCCTCCACATCAGTGCATGTTGTCTCCCAGCTGCTGTCTGAGCAGCCTGACCGTGAGGCAGGAGGTGATGTTGTCCCCATGGAAGTGGAGCCACCTGTTACAGCTGTGAACTACTCGGCCACAAACACCCTGCCGGCCCGTCCCGGCCCCCCGAGCTCCCCCTCAGGTCCCGGTTGGGCTGGAAGAGGCTCCGGCCGTTTGCCTCGTTCTCACAGCCTGCCCTCGCTGAGTCACATCCCCTCTGCGGAGAACAAGAGCTTCACTCGAGCAAACAGCTCACCTGACGTGCTGTTAGAAAGCAGCTTTGAGGAGTTCACCCCCGATATCAGCGCTGATGAAGAGGAGGAAGCCTACAGGTTCCAGTGCTGCCGCCCAGGCCTGTACCAGTGCAGTGTGACCGGCCTGCTGTTCCACATGGAGGCAGAGGGGGACGTGGTCTACAGGACCGTCCCTTGGAGCAGGAGGCTGCTGGCCCAACATCACAAGCAGCCTGCAGGACCCCTGTTTGACATCACATGTGAGCAGCGCTCTGTGTGTCAGCTTCACCTCCCACACTGTGAGATCCGCTCCACGGGGGGATGGCGCTTCTTGTCCGTCGCTCACGAGCACGATGGCGGCGTGGAGTTCATCGGCCCTCATAAGATCACAGACACTCACGTGGTTATAAACGTCACAGGGTTTTCTGCTTTCGGTAACGTCAAGGACGAAGACTGCCCACCCGATCCGGTCCGAGCGCTGGTCCTGCTGTTCTACAGGCCCCCGGCCGATCCTGATCCAGAGTCCCTGCTCAATGTGTTGATGCTGCCGAGGAACGTGGTGCTCCGGGACGTGCTGCGCACCAGGAGGAAGCTGGTTGGAGATGAGGTCTACATAGAGACGTCCCCACACTGCAAGCTGCACCCAAAGCAGGAATACACACTGACCGCTGGTCCTGGAGACGACTCCGTCCTAGTGCAGCCAGCAGAGGCAGAATTTGACTCTGACAACTATGACAACTACTTCCCTTCATTCCAGGTGAGCTGGGAAACAGTCATGAAGCACATGAGACTGTTTCTGAGAGACACCAGCAGCTCCAGCAGTGTCTGGGAGAGACGAGTCCGCCTCTCGTCCGCTGGAGTAAGAAGGTCCTGCGGGCCGAGCGCTCTGAATCTGCCTCCAGACGAGAGGCTGATGGAGGTACGGAGCAGCTTCATCCATGGGATATCGGGACCTGTCCTCAAAAGTCTGCTGGACAAACTGTTTGAGAAAACGGTGCTGGCCGAGCCTGAGAGGGAGTCAGCGGACGAGTTCCCAAACCTGAGAGACAAAGCTCGTTTTGTCTTCGACACGGTGAGGAAGAAAGGAGGAGCTGCTAGTTCACAGATGATTGAGTTCCTGTGTGAGGTCGACCCCTTCCTCTGTGAACACCTCGGCCTCCTCTGAACATCAGGACATGATCACAGCGTCTCTGTGCTCTCTGCTGATTCCACACTGATCCTGTCAGACTGTGATTTGAATCCTGTCAGCACTGATACACAAGTTATCAAAAGGTTCATGTGCAGATTTAGAGGATGACAAACATTTGAGTTATTTTATAGTTTGCTAGTTTTAAAGAAGCAGTTTGAGAATCGTCTCAATGATCTTGATTTTTTAACAATATTATTTTTATTCATTTTATTGTTGGACAGTTTTAAGAAGCAGTCTCAGAATTATTTTTTTAATTTTTTTTGCAAATGTAAATTGTAATTTTAAATCTGGAAGCTGCAGCATTATTATTGATATTATTGGCTTTGTTACTCTCCACCACTGAACATCACACTTTTATGTGAGCTGATGTCAGCAGGAAATGATGGACACACAATATCTGACGAAAGGTTCTTGTGCTTTGTTGAATGTCTGCGCTACAGATGCTAACTTTTATTTGTTTTTCGATGCTTCTGTGGAGAGACTTTAGTCACATCAAGGTTATTTTACAACTATGAAATGATACGATTAAAAAAAAAAAGATATATACCCAAACTATTGCTTTATGTCTTGTGGTTACTGTGTCAAATATATGTATTTACACAGCATATTCATTTATTAATATATAATCTCAAATATACACAACAGTACGCTGGAAGTTAAATTCTTCAACAACGATGTTAAATATCTCTTTTTAAGATTTCTAGGACTTTTACTTCATTGTATTTCATGTAGTTTTTCTTGTGGTTGCTCCTGATGCAGACCAGCAGAGACAAAGACACGTCCACTGCCACACTAAGGACACGCCAGGAGAATAAAGACTGGGTTTTTTTTTTTTAAAGATTCAATTTAACATTTTAAACAAGAGCCTCGTTGATCTAATAATAACTCTCAGGAGGATCTGACTCTCTGACTTGACTGATGGTGCAGTTCTACTAATGTTTTTTCTCTCCAATATTTTTATTGACATTTGTTTGTTGTTACATAAAGAGAAAAAAAACCAACAGATTAAATGAACAATTGGACCACATTAACATAGGTCACCGCTCAAACATATGATCATTCGGACATACACACACACACACACACACACGCACATGCTAGACTTGCACAAATTATATGTCAATAACATAAAATAGTCTAAAATAAAATGCATACATAACTGAATAGACACATTATCCATATTTTTATAACTGTGGCTTACTTTCCGGCTTCTATAATAGTCATATATGGTTCCCAGAGGTACACAAATTCCCTTCGTTTTCCTTTCACAATGTAGGTTAGTCTTTCCAGACCAATACATTCCGAGAGTTCTTTTATCCACTGTTGTATAGAGGGAGCATCCAGACTTTTCCAACGTAATGCAATCACTCTCCTGGCTTGTAAAAATCCGAAGTCCAGCAATTTAGTCTGTTTCTCTGTTTGTGTGAAGCCCACTGGGTAGATTCCAAGTACACAAAGTTTAGCATTGAAGGGGATGTTGATATTAAACACCTCTGACAGACATTTGATGACATCATTCCAGAATTTCTGAATCTTTGGACGTTCCCATAGACAGTGAAGAATAGTTCCTTTTTCAGTGAGACATTTGGTACATGTATCTGGAATATTATCGGACATATGATGAAGTTTAACAGGGGTCATATACATCCTCATCAGCCACTTATATTGAAGTAGCCTAAACCGTGTATTTATAGATTGCTTTTGTGCCTTTAAACAGGCCTCGTTCCAGTCCATTTCATCTATTCAATTCAATTCAATTCAATTCAATTTTATTTGTATAGCCCAATATCACAACAGAGTGTCTCATAGTGCTTTACAAAGTTCACTGAAATAAACAAGTGTAAGCGAACAAACAATCTAATAAAGAGTCCAGCAGTCGATGAGGCCAGTGGATCAGTCCGATGGATCAGTCCGAGGCATCACCTGCCCTTTATGACCCTCCTTCTTCGGGAAGGAAAAACTCAAAAAACCCAGTGGGAAAAGAGAAACCTCCGGGAGCACCACAGTGAAGGAGAGATCCAGCTCCCAAGGACGGACAGGCTGTAGCCTTGGACAGACGCACATCCATTGGCTGGTGGAGAACCACATCAGCGGGGCCAGGACCAGGATCCATAGGAACCAGAGAACCACATCAGCAGAACCAGGACCAGGATCCACAGGAACCAGAGAACCACATCAGCAGAACCAGGACCAGGATCCACAGGAACCAGAGAACCACATCAGCGGGACCGGGACCAGGACCCACAGGAACCAGAGAACCACATCTGCAGGGCCAGGACCAGGATCCACAGGAACCAGAGAACCACATCAGCGGGACCGGGACCAGGACCCACAGGAACCAGAGAACCACATCAGCAGGGCCAGGACCAGGATCCACAGGATCCACAGGAACCTGTCTTCTTGGATGTCACTTCTCCAGGCGTTTAGTTTGTCCCTTGCTGAATCTTTGGAAGTAGACATTAGTACATCATAATATCTAGAGAGCATACCTTTCCCTTCTGTTTGGGAGACTTCTTCTATTTTTGATAATGACGGGGTATTCATAATCTGTCTGGATCTGGATGACATATAATTTTTTTGCTGTAAATATTTAAAGAAATGTTTTGAGGGAATTTGATATTTTTCACATAGTTACTCAAAGGTAAGTAAAACTCCATCCGTGTACAGATCCTTAATTTTCTGGATGCCCTTCATATTCCATAGTCTAAACCCTCCATCTTTTTTTCCAGGTGTGAACTGTTCATTTCCCCAAATAGGGGCAAACTGAGAGAGTGCTGGAAGGTCTCCTACATGCTTGTGTGCAGTGTGCCATACTGAAATTGTATTTTTCAGAAATGGATTTTTAGTACGTTTTTTTTAGTGTTTTTGCATCTGAAGAGTATAGATAGCTCTGTAAAGGTAACTCTGGAATGGACTTTTGTTCAATGCTCACCCAAGCTGGGGGTGAGGTTGTATAGAAATAATGTGTAGCTGATGTTAGCTGGGCAGCCATATAATGCCATCTAAGGTTTGGGAGCTGAAGTCCTCCCCTCTCATAAGGCATATATAATAACTTTAAACGAAGTCTTGCTTTCCTATTGTTCCAAATAAATTGACTGAACAATTTGTTTAATCTGTCGTAAAACGAAGCTGGTAATGGCAGTGGAAGTGTTTGGAAACAGTACAGAAATTTGGGTAAAATTGTCATTTTTATAATATTTATTCGTCCCATCATCGATATAGGCAAATTAGTCCATCTGTTTAACATCTCCTCAACCTCATCTACTAGGGGGTTGTAGTTTGCTGGAATTATTTTATTGAGTTCTGGAGTAATTTTGATACCTAAATACTTAAAGCCTTCGGTAGCTGTCGCAAATGGAGTGTTTATAGTGGGATTTTTTCTCTCCTCTTCATTAAGGAACATTAATACTGTTTTAGAGTTGTTAATTTTATACCCAGAAAAGTCTCCAAAGTCTTCTATTGACCTCATCAGATTAGGAATACTATTTCTTAAATCTGTCAGGAAAAATATGATATCATCTGCGAATAAGGAAACGAGATGATCTCTTTCTCCAATCCTGATACCTGATATTCCTGTATGTGCTCTCACCGCTATGGCCAAAGGTTCTACTGCTAAAGTGAAAAGTAATGGCGACAGAGGACAGCCCTGTCTAGTTGATCGCTGTAGGCTAAAGGGTTTTGAAATATTGTTATTAGTTAAAATTTGTGCAGTAGGATTTGTGTACAGTAATCGAATCCATTGGAGGAATGTTGCACCTATTCCATATCTTGGAAGCAATTCCAGGAGGTAATTCCACTCTATTCTGTCAAATGCTTGGCATGCATCTAATGCCAGCATTGCTGTGTCCTTTGTATTATGTTTTTCATATAGTATATTTAGGACGCGTCTGATATTATGATAGCCCTGTCTTTTTTTAATAAAACCTTGTTGATCATCAACTACCAATTTGGGTGTACATTTGTCTAGTCTCCTAGAGACGGCCTTGCACAATATCTTTGTATCACATCCCATGAGACTAATTCCCCTATAGGAGGAGCATTCAGTTGGAGGTTTACTTGGTTTTACTAATGTTTTTTCTGTTGTGTCCTGGTCCAGTTACTCGTCTTCATTAGTCTGAGAACAGGCTTTAAGTTTTAGTTTGGATGTTTTGGTTTTATTTGCATTTTTAAAAATGGTGGGATGAAGTCTTGTTAAGATTCAGCCTGCTAAGCTTTGTCGCTGTGAACGTTGTGCTAAAAGGGAGGAGGGAAAAAACGCTGAAGCAGAAGTTTCATAAGCAGAAGTTCACCTGCCACCTGTGATCACTTTCCTCTGAAGGTTTGAAGGCTGAACACATCCAGAGCAGCTCACCGGTGAGTCAGAGACAAAGCTGATGTATTAACATCTGAATTATTGGCTAAAATGTTATAATATGACATGAGATTGTCGGTTTGTTAAAAACAGAGTTAACAAGAAGTTAGTTTGTCTGAAAAGTTCAGTTTCCTCACATCACACGAGGAAGAGCTGAGCAGTCAGGAAAGCACCGTACGGTGTGAGCACACATTTCTACTTTAACTTTCATGAAACGTTCTACGGTCCAGTGGGAGCGAAATGAACCAGTGAAGAGTTGTGCAGAGTTTCCAAACCCTGCCAAGGAAAACACAGACTGTAGTTGTGACCCTATAGATTTTTGGGAGATTTTAACTTTTGTAATTGTATTTCAGGGTGTGAAGCCGGAGAAAGACGAAGGAGACAAATAAACGAGGGTTCAAACATATTGAGAAACTCTCACAGGTGTAAAAAAAAAAGTGAAGTGAAGTTTGTAATAGTCCAACAAACACAGAGGTGAGTCACAGAGGGCTGCACTGACTGACTGTGACGCTGCTGAACAAACAAAATGGCATCAGATGAGGAAGGAACAGAAAGAGAAGCATCATGTTTCAGCAGGGCAGCCAGATGGATCAGGAGAGCTCTGTCCAGGATCCACATCGGCAGAAGGTCTTCCTCTTCCAGGATCCACATCGGCAGAAGGTCTTCCTCTTCCAGGATCCACATCACCGGCAGGTGTTTCTCTTTCAACTTGGACGATGATTATCTTAAAAGAGAATGCAGCTATGAGTGTTCCCCTGCCGAAAAGCCCTCCACTATAAATACACCAATCTCCATACTTCCCCCAGGTAGCGCGATCATATCCTCTCTGCCCAGACCCCAAATGGTTTTTAGTCCTCCGTGTCCACAGAACAGGTCTGCAGTCCTGCAGAACTCAGCCGTCTGCACTGAAGGAAGCGGAGCATCAGATGCATCTGAGGAGTCTGAACGTGAGGCAGGAGGTGAAGATGATGATGTCCCACAAGAAAACACAAAGGAGGAGGAGGAGGACGAGGAGGAGGACGAGGAGGAGGACGACCACGACGACGACGGTAATGATTACGTTTACTATGCTGCCCATCCCCCTATCCCCCCGAGAAGGCATTACCTACTCAGTGATCAGATGATAATCAGTTCAGCAGCAAGGCCATCACTCCCTATTGGCTTTGAGCGAAAGCCCTGTTGCTCATCTTCAGCAGGTAACAGACCAAAGAGAAAAGCACCACATTCTGTCATGGCTGACAGAGTGAAAAGGAAAGCTCTGCCCTCTGCTCTCAGTCTCCAGTCTCCCTCCACATCAGTGCATGTTGTCTCCCAGCTGCTGTCTGAGCAGCCTGACCGTGAGGCAGGAGGTGATGTTGTCCCCATGGAAGTGGAGCCACCTGTTACAGCTGTGAACTACTCGGCCACAAACACCCTGCCGGCCCGTCCCGGCCCCCCAAGCTCCCCCTCAGGTCCCGGTTGGGCTGGAAGAGGCTCCGGCCGTTTGCCTCGTTCTCCCAGCCTGCCCTCGCTGAGTCACATCCCCTCTGCGGAGAACAAGAGCTTCACTCGAGCAAACAGCTCACCTGACGTGCTGTTAGAAAGCAGCTTTGAGGAGTTCACCCCCGATATCAGCGCTGATGAAGAGGAGGAAGCCTACAGGTTCCAGTGCTGCCGCCCAGGCCTGTACCAGTGCAGTGTGACCGGCCTGCTGTTCCACATGGAGGCAGAGGGGGACGTGGTCTACAGGACCGTCCCTTGGAGCAGGAGGCTGCTGGCCCAACATCACAAGCAGCCTGCAGGACCCCTGTTTGACATCACATGTGAGCAGCGCTCTGTGTGTCAGCTTCACCTCCCACACTGTGAGATCCGCTCCACGGGGGGATGGCGCTTCTTGTCCGTCGCTCACGAGCACGATGACGGCGTGGAGTTCATCGCCCCTCATAAGATCACAGACACTCACGTGGTTATAAACGTCACAGGGTTTTCTGCTTTCGGTAACGTCAAGGACGAAGACTGCCCACCCGATCCGGTCCGAGCGCTGGTCCTGCTGTTCTACAGGCCCCCGGCCGATCCTGAACCAGAGTCCCTGCTCAATGTGTTGATGCTGCCGAGGAACGTGGTGCTCCGGGACGTGCTGCGCACCAGGAGGAAGCTGGTTGGAGATGAGGTCTACATAGAGACGTCCCCACACTGCAAGCTGCACCCAAAGCAGGAATACACACTGACCGCTGGTCCTGGAGACGACTCCGTCCTAGTGCAGCCAGCAGAGGCAGAATTTGACTCTGACAACTATGACAACTACTTCCCTTCATTCCAGGTGAGCTGGGAAACAGTCATGAAGCACATGAGACTGTTTCTGAGAGACACCAGCAGCTCCAGCAGTGTCTGGGAGAGACGAGTCCGCCTCTCGTCCGCTGGAGTAAAAAGGTCCTTCGGGCCGAGCGCTCTGAATCTGCCTCCAGACGAGAGGCTGATGGAGGTACGGAGCAGCTTCATCCATGGGATATCGGGACCTGTCCTCAAAAGTCTGCTGGACAAACTGTTTGAGAAAACGGTGCTGGCCGAGCCTGAGAGGGAGTCAGCGGACGAGTTCCCAAACCTGAGAGACAAAGCTCGTTTTGTCTTCGACACGGTGAGGAAGAAAGGAGGAGCTGCTAGTTCACAGATGATTGAGTTCCTGTGTGAGGTCGACCCCTTCCTCTGTGAACACCTCGGCCTCCTCTGAACATCAGGACATGATCACAGTGTCTCTGTGCTCTCTGCTGATTCCACACTGATCCTGTCAGACTGTGATTTGAATCCTGTCAGCACTGATACACAAGTTATCAAAAGGTTCCTGTGCCGATTTAGAGGATGACAAACATTTGAGTTATTTTATAGTTTGCTAGTTTTAAAGAAGCAGTTTGAGAATCGTCTCAATGATCTTGATTTTTTAACAATATTGTTTTTATTCATTTTATTGTTGGACAGTTTTAAGAAGCAGTCTCAGAATTATTTTTTAAATCTTTTTTGCAAATGTAAATTGTAATTTTAAATCTGGAAGCTGCAGCATTATTATTGATATTATTGGCTTTGTTCCTCTCCACCACTGAACATCACACTTTTATGTGAGCTGATGTCAGCAGGAAATGATGGACACACAATATCTGACGAAAGGTTCTTGTGCTTTGTTGAATGTCTGCGCTACAGATGCTAACTTTTATTTGTTTTTCGATGCTTCTGTGGAGAGACTTTAGTCACATCAAGGTTATTTTACAACTGTGAAATCATACAATTAAAAAAAAAAAGATATATACCCAAACTATTGCTTTATGTCTTGTGGTTACTGTGTCAAATATATGTATTTACACAGCATATTCATTTATTAATATATAATCTCAAATATACACAACAGTACGCTGGAAGTTAAATTCTTCAACAACGATGTTAAATATCTCTTTTTAAGATTTCTAGGACTTTTACTTCATTGTATTTCATGTAGTTTTTCTTGTGGTTGCTCCTGATGCAGACCAGCAGAGACAAAGACACGTCCACTGCCACACTAAGGACACGCCAGGAGAATAAAGACTGGGGTTTTTTTTTTTTAAAGATTCACTTTAACATTTTAAACAAGAGCCTCGTTGATCTAATAATAACTCTCAGGAGGATCTGACTCTCTGACTTGACTGATGGTGCAGTTCTACTAATGTTTTTTCTGTTGTGTCCTGGTCCAGTTACTCGTCTTCATTAGTCTGAGAACAGGCTTTAAGTTTTAGTTTGGATGTTTTGGTTTTATTTGCATTTTTAAAAATGGTGGGATGAAGTCTTGTTAAGATTCAGCCTGCTAAGCTTTGTCGCTGTGAACGTTGTGCTAAAAGGGAGGAGGGAAAAAACGCTGAAGCAGAAGTTTCACAACCAGAAGTTCACCGGCCACTCATGATCACTTTCCTCTGAAGGTTTGAAGGCTGAACACATCCAGAGCAGCTCACCGGTGAGTCAGAGACAAAGCTGATGTATTAACATCTGAATTATTGGCTAAAATGTTATAATCTGACATGAGATTGTCAGTTTGTTAAAAACAGAGTTAATAAGAAGTTAGTTTGTCTGAAAAGTTCAGTTTCCTCACATCACACGAGGAAGAGCTGAGCAGTCAGGAAAGCACCGTACGGTGTGAGCACACATTTCTACTTTAACTTTCATGAAACGTTCTACGGTCCAGTGGGAGCGAAATGAACCAGTGAAGAGTTGTGCAGAGTTTCCAAACCCTGCCAAGGAAAACACAGACTGTAGTTGTGACCTATAGATTTTTGGGAGATTTTAACTTTTGTAATTGTATTTCAGGGTGTGAAGCCGGAGAAAGACGAAGGAGACAAATAAACGAGGGTTCAAACATATTGAGAAACTCTCACAGGCGTAAAAAAAAGTGAAGTGAAGTTCAGTTTTAGGGTAAAAATTAAGGAGAAATTACGAGAATGAGGAAATAGTCCAACAAACACAGAGGTGAGTCACAGAGGGCTGCACTGACTCTGACTGTGACGCTGCTGAACAGAGCAAAATGGCATCAGATGAGGAAGACGAAGGAACAGAAAGAGAAGCGTCATGTTTCAGCAGGGCAGCCAGATGGATCAGGAGAGCTCTGTCCAGGATCCACATCGGCAGAAGGTCTTCCTCTTCCAGGAGCCACATCGGCAGAAGGTCTTCCTCTTCCAGGAGCCACATCGACAGCAGGTCTTCCTCTTCCAGGAGCCACATCGACAGCAGGTCTTCCTCTTCCAGGAGCCACATCGACAGCAGGTCTTCCTCTTCCCACCTCGCCGGTGATTTGTTTACCCCACTATGCGGCTGTGACTTTTCCCCCTTCGATAGGCAGCCTTCTATGTATCAACAACTCTCTTCACATCACCGAGGGTATATAGGAAGTATCATATCCACTAAGTCCAGAGCCCAAACAGTTTTTAGTCCTCGGTGTCCACAGAACAGGTCTGCAGTCCTGCAGGACCCAACTGTCTGCACTGAAGGAAGTGGAGCATCAGATGCATCTGAGGAGTCTGAAAGTGAGGCAGGAGGTGAAGATGATGATGTCCCACAAGAAAACACAAAGGAGGAGGAGGAGGAGGAGGAGGAGAAAGAGGAGAAAGAGGAGAAAGAGGAGAAAGAGTTGTTACCCCAGCGTGGGCTGTATTTGATTCAAGAAAGCGATATCGGATCAGCAGCAAGCTCATCGCTCTTTATTGGCCCTTGGAAAGAGCTCTCTTACTCATCTTCAGCAGGTAACAGACCAAAGAGAAAAGCACCACATTCTGTCATGGCTGACAGAGTGAAAAGGAAAGCTCTGCCCTCTGCTCTCAGTCTCCAGTCTCCCTCCACATCAGTGCATGTTGTCTCCCAGCTGCTGTCTGAGCAGCCTGACCGTGAGGCAGGAGGTGATGTTGTCCCCATGGAAGTGGAGCCACCTGTTACAGCTGTGAACTACTCGGCCACAAACACCCTGCCGGCCCGTCCCGGCCCCCCGCGCTCCCCCTCAGGTCCCGGTTGGGCTGGAAGAGGCTCCGGCCGTTTGCCTCGTTCTCACAGCCTGCCCTCGCTGAGTCACATCCCCTCTGCGGAGAACAAGAGCTTCACTCGAGCAAACAGCTCACCTGACGTGCTGTTAGAAAGCAGCTTTGAGGAGTTCACCCCCGATATCAGCGCTGATGAAGAGGAGGAAGCCTACAGGTTCCAGTGCTGCCGCCCAGGCCTGTACCAGTGCAGTGTGACCGGCCTGCTGTTCCACATGGAGGCAGAGGGGGACGTGGTCTACAGGACCGTCCCTTGGAGCAGGAGGCTGCTGGCCCAACATCACAAGCAGCCTGCAGGACCCCTGTTTGACATCACATGTGAGCAGCGCTCTGTGTGTCAGCTTCACCTCCCACACTGTGAGATCCGCTCCACGGGGGGATGGCGCTTCTTGTCCGTCGCTCACGAGCACGATGACGGCGTGGAGTTCATCGCCCCTCATAAGATCACAGACACTCACGTGGTTATAAACGTCACAGGGTTTTCTGCTTTCGGTAACGTCAAGGACGAAGACTGCCCACCCGATCCGGTCCGAGCGCTGGTCCTGCTGTTCTACAGGCCCCCGGCCGATCCTGATCCAGAGTCCCTGCTCAATGTGTTGATGCTGCCGAGGAACGTGGTGCTCCGGGACGTGCTGCGCACCAGGAGGAAGCTGGTTGGAGATGAGGTCTACATAGAGACGTCCCCACACTGCAAGCTGCACCCAAAGCAGGAATACACACTGACCGCTGGTCCTGGAGACGACTCCGTCCTAGTGCAGCCAGCAGAGGCAGAATTTGACTCTGACAACTATGACAACTACTTCCCTTCATTCCAGGTGAGCTGGGAAACAGTCATGAAGCACATGAGACTGTTTCTGAGAGACACCAGCAGCTCCAGCAGTGTCTGGGAGAGACGAGTCCGCCTCTCGTCCGCTGGAGTAAGAAGGTCCTGCGGGCCGAGCGCTCTGAATCTGCCTCCAGACGAGAGGCTGATGGAGGTACGGAGCAGCTTCATCCATGGGATATCGGGACCTGTCCTCAAAAGTCTGCTGGACAAACTGTTTGAGAAAACGGTGCTGGCCGAGCCTGAGAGGGAGTCAGCGGACGAGTTCCCAAACCTGAGAGACAAAGCTCGTTTTGTCTTCGACACGGTGAGGAAGAAAGGAGGAGCTGCTAGTTCACAGATGATTGAGTTCCTGTGTGAGGTCGACCCCTTCCTCTGTGAACACCTCGGCCTCCTCTGAACATCAGGACATGAACACAGCGTCTCTGTGCTCTCTGCTGATTCCACACTGATCCTGTCAGACTGTGATTTGAATCCTGTCAGCACTGATACACAAGTTATCAAAAGGTTCCTGTGCAGATTTAGAGGATGACAAACATTTGAGTTATTTTATAGTTTGCTAGTTTTAAAGAAGCAGTTTGAGAATCGTCTCAATGATCTTGATTTTTTAACAATATTGTTTTTATTCATTTTATTGTTGGACAGTTTTAAGAAGCAGTCTCAGAATTATTTTTTTAATCTTTTTTGCAAATGTAAATTGTAATTTTAAATCTGGAAGCTGCAGCATTATTATTGATATTATTGGCTTTGTTCCTCTCCACCACTGAACATCACACTTTTATGTGAGCTGATGTCAGCAGGAAATGATGGACACACAATATCTGACGAAAGGTTCTTGTGCTTTGTTGAATGTCTGCGCTACAGATGCTAACTTTTATTTGTTTTTCGATGCTTCTGTGGAGAGACTTTAGTCACATCAAGGTTATTTTACAACTGTGAAATCATACAATTAAAAAAAAAAAGATATATACCCAAACTATTGCTTTATGTCTTGTGGTTACTGTGTCAAATATATGTATTTACACAGCATATTCATTTATTAATATATAATCTCAAATATACACAACAGTACGCTGGAAGTTAAATTCTTCAACAACGATGTTAAATATCTCTTTTTAAGATTTCTAGGACTTTTACTTCATTGTATTTCATGTAGTTTTTCTTGTGGTTGCTCCTGATGCAGACCAGCAGAGACAAAGACACGTCCACTGCCACACTAAGGACACGCCAGGAGAATAAAGACTGGGTTTTTTTTTTTTTAAAGATTCACTTTAACATTTTAAACAAGAGCCTCGTTGATCTAATAATAACTCTCAGGAGGATCTGACTCTCTGACTTGACTGATGGTGCAGTTCTACTAATGTTTTTTCTGTTGTGTCCTGGTCCAGTTACTCGTCTTCATTAGTCTGAGAACAGGCTTTAAGTTTTAGTTTGGATGTTTTGGTTTTATTTGCATTTTTAAAAATGGTGGGATGAAGTCTTGTTAAGATTCAGCCTGCTAAGCTTTGTCGCTGTGAACGTTGTGCTAAAAGGGAGGAGGGAAAAAACGCTGAAGCAGAAGTTTCACAACCAGAAGTTCACCGGCCACTCATGATCACTTTCCTCTGAAGGTTTGAAGGCTGAACGCATCCAGAGCAGCTCACCGGTGAGTCAGAGACAAAGCTGATGTATTAACATCTGAATTATTGGCTAAAATGTTATAATATGACATGAGATTGTCGGTTTGTTAAAAACAGAGTTAACAAGAAGTTAGTTTGTCTGAAAAGTTCAGTTTCCTCACATCACACGAGGAAGAGCTGAGCAGTCAGGAAAGCACCGTACGGTGTGAGCACACATTTCTACTTTAACTTTCATGAAACGTTCTACGGTCCAGTGGGAGCGAAATGAACCAGTGAAGAGTTGTGCAGAGTTTCCAAACCCTGCCAAGGAAAACACAGACTGTAGTTGTGACCCTATAGATTTTTGGGAGATTTTAACTTTTGTAATTGTATTTCAGGGTGTGAAGCCGGAGAAAGACGAAGGACACAAATAAACGAGGGTTCAAACATATTGAGAAACTCTCACAGGCGTAAAAAAAAGTGAAGTGAAGTTTTAGGGTAAAAATTAAGGAGAAATTACGAGAATGAGGAAATAGTCCAACAAACACAGAGGTGAGTCACAGAGGGCTGCACTGACTCTGACTGTGACGCTGCTGAACAGAGCAAAATGGCATCAGATGAGGAAGACGAAGGAACAGAAAGAGAAGCGTCATGTTTCAGCAGGGCAGCCAGATGGATCAGGAGAGCTCTGTCCAGGATCCACATCGGCAGAAGGTCTTCCTCTTCCAGGATCCACATCGGCAGAAGGTCTTCCTCTTCCAGGAGCCACATCGACAGCAGGTCTTCCTCTTCCCACCTCGCCGGTGATTTGTTTACCCCACTATGCGGCCGTGACTTTTCCCCCTTCGGTAGGCAGCCTTCTACGTATCAACAACTCTCTTCACATCACCGAGGGTATATAGGAAGTATCATATCCACTAAGTCCAGAGCCCAAACAGTTTTTAGTCCTCCGTGTCCACAGAACAGGTCTGCAGTCCTGCAGAACTCAACTGTCTGCACTGAAGGAAGTGGAGCATCAGATGCATCTGAGGAGTCTGAAAGTGAGGCAGGAGGTGAAGATGATGATGTCCCACAAGAAAACACAAAGGAGGAGGAGGAGGAGGAGGAGGAGAAAGAGGAGAAAGAGTTGTTACCCCAGCGTGGGCTGTGTTTGATTCAAGAAAGCGATATCGGATCAGCAGCAAGCTCATCGCTCTTTATTGGCCCTTGGAAAGAGCTCTCTTACTCATCTTCAGCAGGTAACAGACCAAAGAGAAAAGCACCACATTCTGTCATGGCTGACAGAGTGAAAAGGAAAGCTCTGCCCTCTGCTCTCAGTCTCCAGTCTCCCTCCACATCAGTGCATGTTGTCTCCCAGCTGCTGTCTGAGCAGCCTGACCGTGAGGCAGGAGGTGATGTTGTCCCCATGGAAGTGGAGCCACCTGTTACAGCTGTGAACTACTCGGCCACAAACACCCTGCCGGCCCGTCCCGGCCCCCCGAGCTCCCCCTCAGGTCCCGGTTGGGCTGGAAGAGGCTCCGGCCGTTTGCCTCGTTCTCACAGCCTGCCCTCGCTGAGTCACATCCCCTCTGCGGAGAACAAGAGCTTCACTCGAGCAAACAGCTCACCTGACGTGCTGTTAGAAAGCAGCTTTGAGGAGTTCACCCCCGATATCAGCGCTGATGAAGAGGAGGAAGCCTACAGGTTCCAGTGCTGCCGCCCAGGCCTGTACCAGTGCAGCGTGACCGGCCTGCTGTTCCACATGGAGGCAGAGGGGGACGTGGTCTACAGGACCGTCCCTTGGAGCAGGAGGCTGCTGGCCCAACATCACAAGCAGCCTGCAGGACCCCTGTTTGACATCACATGTGAGCAGCGCTCTGTGTGTCAGCTTCACCTCCCACACTGTGAGATCCGCTCCACGGGGGGATGGCGCTTCTTGTCCGTCGCTCACGAGCACGATGACGGCGTGGAGTTCATCGCCCCTCATAAGATCACAGACACTCACGTGGTTATAAACGTCACAGGGTTTTCTGCTTTCGGTAACGTCAAGGACGAAGACTGCCCACCCGATCCGGTCCGAGCGCTGGTCCTGCTGTTCTACAGGCCCCCGGCCGATCCTGATCCAGAGTCCCTGCTCAATGTGTTGATGCTGCCGAGGAACGTGGTGCTCCGGGACGTGCTGCGCACCAGGAGGAAGCTGGTTGGAGATGAGGTCTACATAGAGACGTCCCCACACTGCAAGCTGCACCCAAAGCAGGAATACACACTGACCGCTGGTCCTGGAGACGACTCCGTCCTAGTGCAGCCAGCAGAGGCAGAATTTGACTCTGACAACTATGACAACTACTTCCCTTCATTCCAGGTGAGCTGGGAAACAGTCATGAAGCACATGAGACTGTTTCTGAGAGACACCAGCAGCTCCAGCAGTGTCTGGGAGAGACGAGTCCGCCTCTCGTCCGCTGGAGTAAAAAGGTCCTGCGGGCCGAGCGCTCTGAATCTGCCTCCAGACGAGAGGCTGATGGAGGTACGGAGCAGCTTCATCCATGGGATATCGGGACCTGTCCTCAAAAGTCTGCTGGACAAACTGTTTGAGAAAACGGTGCTGGCCGAGCCTGAGAGGGAGTCAGCGGACGAGTTCCCAAACCTGAGAGACAAAGCTCGTTTTGTCTTCGACACGGTGAGGAAGAAAGGAGGAGCTGCTAGTTCACAGATGATTGAGTTCCTGTGTGAGGTCGACCCCTTCCTCTGTGAACACCTCGGCCTCCTCTGAACATCAGGACATGATCACAGTGTCTCTGTGCTCTCTGCTGATTCCACACTGATCCTGTCAGACTGTGATTTGAATCCTCCTCCTCATATGTTTCATATCAGACGTCACTGTGAACACGGGCTGATGTTCATGCTTGTCATTAACACGCTCTCACTGTGAGTGTTGACCTTTAATGTACTCTTGTAAGTGGCTGGTTGAATTGAGCTTCCTGTTGTTGATGCTGTGTGATCTAGTTCATGTGGTTTGGGGGAATTTCTCTGTTGTGTTTTGTGCAGAACGAACACGGGAGGAAACTCTGTGGAGGTTTAGAGCCACCTGCTGCCTGACAGGAGTTCCTGTTGACTGCATGCTGTTTTTTTTTTACACATGCATACAAACAATAAGGGCATATGAGCCACCCCAGCACAAAAGAACAATAACTCATCACTGTAAATTACTAGAAATTACTGATTAGTAGTAGGAAGAGGAGGATGAAAAGGAAAATAGCCCCATCTGATCAGACGTGACTGATCCTGCTACTGTGTCCATTTGTTTTTGTGTCTTATGGCGTTTTTGTTTGCTCCAAAAGAAAAACAACCACAAAACAGATGAGTTACTGAATGTTAATCATTATATATTGATAAGATGAAATGCAATACTCCCTCCACTTGTTCTATTATTTTAATAAAATTTTAAGTCGCTGGTTGCTAGAAAAAAAAAAGTGTTTTACTTTGCTTGGATGTTCTGCACAGGATGGAAGTGTCTCTGTTTTTGGCTTTATCTGGTATTTTGCTTATGTTTGATAGGTATAATAATGACGTTACTTATTATTTAGCGATTTTTGATTGTTGACCATTAATTGTGAAATAAAAAAAAAAGCAGGGATGTGGTGAAAAACTCACAGAGGAGACAAGTGAAGTGTACTTCCTCATATTACAAAAGTCCCCAAGAGACATAAGAAAACATAAGAATAAAGAATGAGTCGTCATTTCCCCCTGGATCAGTCCAAACAAAAGATTAGTAATTAAGTAAAGGAATAAATAAAGATAAACAAACATACCTTGCCAAATAAATAAACATACCCCTCCATCCCTCCCTAACTTTAAGGACTTATTATTGTTGTCCACTTTAAGAAAAACAAAACGCAAAATAACAGAAAACAACTCATTCATGTTCTTCACTTTCACTGTACCTTTTAATTCCAACGGTCGTGAACGCAGCATGGTGACGAAGTCGCGCTGTCAGCCAATGGCTGCTGAGGAGGGGCGGGGCTTAGTAAACTTGGCGACCCTTGCCCTTGCTGTCTGTGGCCACTCAATCTCATTCATTTAGCAAACTAGTGCGGCTTTATCGCCTCCGTGAGTATTTTCTGGACAAACCGACGCTGTTTACCAGCCACTAACTCATATAGTAACTAAAATGAGCGGACACCTGCGCCCCTGCTCTCACCTGAGCTGTCAGCAGGTGGAGGAGAGCCGCTGCCGAGGTGACGGGGTTTACTTAGACAATAAATGATGCCTTCACGTGTCTATAAACTAAAACCAGAGCCAGCTATTAATAGATTTTCGCCTTGATTTCAGCCGGTATAAACGTTTTCAGCTCACCGACACGAATATGACAACTGACAGGCGTCATCGGTAGTGGTGGAAAATAAAAAATAAAGTGTGTCCGTTAATAATTTAGCTGTCACGCAGCCTATTTTGTGCTTTTTAGCCCGCTGACACATGAGAGAACAAAGGGAACCTGTCCACATGTCCCCGCTGCAGGCCCCCGCCCCTCGGCGCAGCTCCAGCTCTCATTGGCTGGCGCTGGGATACAATTCGACCAATCGCGCAACACCACACTGAGAAGCCCTTACGTCGGCGCCTGTGATTGGCCCAAACGTTTGGCGCCTCTTGGATCTGCTGCAGCCGTAGTGGGCGGTGAGTGCGAGACGGTGAGCAGTTTGAACCCGTAGCTGTGCCGAGGCGGAAACATTGAAATCGGACTAATTGTTTATACGCAGGGGAGAATTAAACGGCGTGAGTTCATCCGTATACACAGCGTGTTCCGCGCTAAAGCCAGGACTAAAGTGGGGTAACGGCAGCTCGTTCCGTTGGCCGACTCTAGCCACCCCTAAGCCGGCAAAGTGAATCGCTGCCTCCTCCTGAGCTAACTGCTAAGCTAGCCGCCGAGCTAACGTTACAGCTAGCCGGAACACGGAGCCAGCTAATCCCCCCAACACAAAGGACGACTTCGCCAGTGTTTGTCACACCGATCCCGAATCACTCCGTTGGATGAGGACTGAGCCTCCTGTGCAGGTAAGAGAAGCTGTCAGTGCCGGTGTCTTTTATGGCCCCGGGTCCGCTCTTGATCCTTTGTGGACGCCTGAATCTTTGTTAACTAACCAACTGTTAGCTAGCTCGCCGGGGGGTGTCGTGCCAAATTTGGTATCCCTGTCAGATTAATTCCCTCGGTAGGACACCAACTTTTCACGCGCTGTTCTCCTGAAGAAAACCTCCATGGCGGGGTGTAAACTAACAACTTTAATATCCTGGACCGAGCTGAGGCGGTTTGTCAGCGAGGGGGGGACACAGTTTGAGAGGATCCAAACTTGGCACGACCTCGGCAGGCTGTCGTTAGCTCGAAGCTCGCTGCTTGTTTGTGTAGCTTAGCTGTTCACCCGGTGCCCGGTCGCTTTGTCCGGGTTTCCGGACGTTGCTGCACGTTTTACCGGTTGTAGTTAGATGGCGACGTGCGTGGAGGGTTTTCAAGAGACCAGGACCGATTATTGAACTAAAAAAAAAACTTTCACAATGCTGAGTGTCATTTTCAGGGATTGTCACATCTTGACTGCTGAGGAAAAGTAAAGTATCTGTCCCTCCATTGTAAAGCTTGTGCAGTATTTACTGGACTTGTCCTGCTGTCATTGTACACTGCACACTCAGTACATATTAAAGCTACTGCTGTTTATAACTTCCATTTGTTTCCTGTGTGTTATGAAACTGTCACACTGCTGTTTTCCCATCGATTAACCACCCTGTCTTTGTCTTCCTGCCTTATGAGCCACTTGCCTCACACTAAAAACTCACAATACCACCATGCTAAGACATGACCAGGTTGTTTGAGGGGCTGTCTGTCTGTTGAGATGGTGTTAAACAGGAGTTGATTCAACTTTATCTATTTTGAGGCTGTAGTTTGTTGTGTGGTTCTAATAATCTGTCCACATTTGTATCAGTAAGGGAAAGACTATATATATATTAACAGGTTTATCTTATAAACTTGCAACAGTGTGTAAGGAAGGAGGCAGAAAAGATGCATAACATCCTGCCAGTAAAGTGTATTGACTTGGTAGAGGGATTTGACCAAACTCTCAGTTGTTATTTGCACACTTAGCTGCTTATGATCCCAACTCAGCCTGCGGTTTTGAAGCTGAAGAATGGCGAAATGTGTCACGCCAAGCACGGTCCTCCACAAGTCTCACAATGTGACACATGGCTTGCTGGTGTGTCGGCCGTCTGACATGTCTCATCGAAAGTGTGAGGTTTCAGGCGGACCAGCCGGTGCTGGTAGGCGGCGACTCACGCCGACTGCTGGGGTGGCAAATGGACCTTGTTGCTAAACACGGACGGATGACTGTTGTAATTTATGCAGAATCGTGAAAGAACAAAGGAGTGAACGCACTGATTTCCTGCTCAACTTCCCCCTGCGAACAGCAGAGGAGTATATGTGCGGGTAGAGGATGTGTAAGCAATGAGCTCATGTTTCTTATGTTTCAGCCCCACAAGCAAGCCAAGATCTCTACGCCTGGGTAAAGAGTGAAAACATGAAATATGGAGGCATTCAATGTGTAGAAACCCCCCCCCCCCCCTCCGCCTGTGTGTCTGCAGGGTCATCATGGTGCTGACAGGGAAGCGCTCGGAGAAGGGTCCTGCCTGCTGGAAGAGGAGGGTGAAGTCTGAGTACATGAGGCTTCGGCAGCTCAAACGCTTCAGACGGGCGGACGAGGTCAAGGTCTGTCCTCACACACGGACCTTCACACTGTGCAGATACTCACAGCGGCGGACAAACACTCATCTTTAGCGTTCAGCAATATAAGAACGATAGAAACAGCTATAGGATCGATGTCGTCGCCGGCCAAATTTACATATATACATATTTTTGGCACTTTGCTCTTTTTGGAATAACAAATGTTATTTCAGTTGTAAGTCCAAACAGCTCAATTTCCACATTGTTAATCATATAGAAAGAAATATGAGGCCTCCCTGCGCTGGGCAGTGTTCATGTCAAGTTTCTAAAAGTGTAACCACACTGACTTGAACAAGCTGCAGGGACGTCGTCGTGTCGCTTTCTCCCTTTTACGCATGTCCTGGCCTACGCTGTCACTCAGTTGATTTAATGTGAATTTGGTCGGTATCCTTAAAAATAGATAGTTTGGGAGCCCAACCTTTGCCAAAACACTGGCACACACTACCAGTCACTGGTGGACAAGACTTTACCGCCTCATCTGAGCGTCCTGTCCCACCAGAAAAGATGGTAAAACGGTCTGTCAGTTTTTAGCTGCTCAGCACGTGTAACCTGTGCAGATTACTGAAGTAGAGTTCAGTGGTAGTCCTTCATTTGCAGCACATTCATGCTTCCTGAGACTTGTTAAAAGCTGAGGATCAAAGTCCGTCCTTCACCTTGATTTACATTTAGACCACTAATGTGAGGACTTGACAACAAACTCTTTACATGACGAAAAATAGCAACAGGAAGTTTTGGGTTTGCCTGCCAACGTTGCTCACACTCTCATTTCCTCTTCACGTTGTCAGTGTCTTTTAACGCAGGCAAAAACACGTAGCGCACCTTTTTAGAGTTAGACAGGCCAGAGAAGCCCTAGATTCATGGAAAATATCCATGGAGAAGAGATGATCTGCAGCCGGCAGATCACCATCCTGTCAAATGTTATGTCTCCTTTACAGTTAATTGAAATGTCTTTGAACTCTTCCAGAGCATGTTCAACACCAACCGCCAGAAAATCATGGCGAGAACCGACATTTTGAACCAGGAGTGGAAGACCAGGCGAATCCAGCCAGTTCACATCATGACGTCTGTTGGCTCCTTAAGAGGCACCCGAGAGGTCAGCGGATTATCACTGTCCACCAGACGGTACACTGACACACAGAGAGCCTGTGAAGTCTTAGAGAAAAGTGCTCTGACTGTGCCCCCCCCCTCTGCTCTCCTGTGCAGTGCACCGTGGACAGCGGGTTCTCTGAGTTCCCCCGGCAGGTCATCCCGCTGAAGACCCTCAACGCCGTGGCCTCGGTGCCCGTCATGTACTCCTGGTCACCGCTGCAGCAGAACTTCATGGTGTGTATTCGCTAGTAAACGCAGCGTATTTTTAGGCCAACGACGGCGTCAGTGATGTGTTGGTGTCTGATTTTGCTTTTTTGTTTTTTACATCAGGTGGAAGATGAGACGGTGCTCCATAACATCCCCTACATGGGAGACGAGATCCTGGACCAGGATGGTACCTTTATAGAAGAGCTCATCAAGAACTATGACGGCAAAGTCCACGGAGACAGAGGTGAGGCTCGGTGGACACACAGAGGGTAGCGGGGGGTCGATGCCGTTGTGTTTTCGAGGTTAGGAATATATAGTCTTCCTGGTGTTTTATCCACACAGGAAACCAAAAATCTCCTAATGTTTGAAATAAACCCACTGATTTCGTCTCCCATGTAAACTTCTATCTGTTGCAGTTCTGTTATAGTCTGGATGTTTTTGGTTTAGGTGCCTTGTGGTTGCTTGTAAAGTCCTTGAGCTTCACTCTTAAAAAGCTGTGAGAACCCTGAGTTTGTATAACACCACATGACAGGAAAGTTATCACGGCAAACGTGTCAGCGATCATTTTATTCCTCTTTATAATTATAAAACAAAGAGTCA
Organism: Pempheris klunzingeri; assembly: GCF_042242105.1. Taxonomy (NCBI): domain Eukaryota; kingdom Metazoa; phylum Chordata; class Actinopteri; order Acropomatiformes; family Pempheridae; genus Pempheris; species Pempheris klunzingeri. The sequence continues at coordinate 20,131,813 of NC_092032.1, read as the reverse complement.
AACTATCATGAAGAGATCTGCCAGGACTGTGCACAAGAGAAAAGGCTTGTTTTTGCTTTTTGTACGTATTCCTGTTGAAATGCAGCCGTACAGATTGGAGCAGAGAGCGGAGCCTCCGTCTTTCATTCCTTCAGCCACCTTCTTTAATGGCAGGATTTGGTCGCATCCAAAAACCTCTTTATCTAAACCTTTGAACACATTTTACCTGTAGCTGTGTTTCTCCTTCCCACCAGAGGCAGCCGGAGAATGCTTCATGATTAGCCATATCACATTCTGAGTATTGTCATATTTGGAATAATAGAGGAATATTAGCGTGTGTGTGTGTGTGAATGTAGTTTGTGATTCGGGAGGAAACGCGTACTTTAAAAGCTCGGTACAGACATCTGAGGCGTGTCTGGGTCTTGCAGAGTGCGGCTTCATCAACGACGAGATCTTCGTGGAGCTGGTCAGCGCTCTGGCGCAGTACAGCGACAACGAGGACGAGGAGGAGGAGGAAGAGCAGGACTTCAAGGTAGACAAGATGGAGTTGTGCGACGGCAAGGACCATCCGGACGACCCCCACAAGGACGGGCTCGTTAACAATGAGAGTAAGTCCGCCCCCTGACACACCAGTGATCGCCCCCTCTTGTTTGATGTGTTTTAACATTAAGGAACAAACTGAGAGCCCCGGCGCAGCTCTAGCTCTAACGTTTTTATTTTAAATGTCGATTAACGGGGATCAAGGCAAACTAATCTCTACTGCAAACACTCATGAGTGACGATTCTACTTCAAAATTGACGATACCAGCACCCTTAAAGTGATAGCAATAACAATAAAACACCTTTTGTTTTCTACACAGACTCTCCAGTCACACCTTATATTAATAGAATAACTCTTACAGTGATTGGCTGCAACCAAAACCATCTACAGTTTGGTACAATAAGGATCAAATGCAGCAATCGTTTCTCATTTTCACAGCCAACAGAGAGGATGGTATCTTCTCATGATTTGTGGGTCTTTAAAACACACATTTATGTTGGGAAGACATTAAAAAAATCCATTTTACATGACATGTCCCCTGTTTTAAAGTCATCACACGGACATTAAACTGAGTGTTAACCGCTGAGATGAGCGTGTCGATACCATGACGTTTCTCTGAAGACTTTATATAACTACGGTCAAACCTCCAGGGTTTAGAAACTCGTATCACACACCACCGCTCTAACATTTAAGAACTGTAAGGGCTTAGAAATAAGACGTCGTGTGCTAGTTTCCTGGCTGAACAACACGTCCGAGCCTCTCTGTGTTCTCTGTAACACACCTGGCCAGTGGTTTGAGGAAATGTGACTGTCGCCTGCAGGCCGAACCAGCAATGACGCCACCAAGAAGTTTCCCTCCGACAAGATCTTTGAAGCCATCTCCTCCATGTTCCCCGACAAGGGCTCCACCGAGGAGCTCAAAGAGAAGTCAGTGTGTGTGCTTGTATGTGAGCGTGTTGCTGTTACTGACGACAACCGAGAAAAATAAGGTCCAATTATTTTAGCTCATATTTGATTTATCTTTGTTTACTGTTGTCCAGAAGGACTCTTTAATTCCCAGTAAAGTTAAATGTGATTTTTAACTTTTCTAATCATCTTTTCTTCTCAACTTTAGAGTTTTAATCAAGTCTTGACACTTAGATATTAGAGTTGTGATCAGCTGTTTGCAGCTTTAAGGCTCTTCTGTGGTTCTCTGTTGATGCTGAAGCTCCGTGTTTGGTCGGAAAGTGTTTATGAGACTTTCCTTTGTTAGGAGGCAGCAGGTGTTTCCTCTTCCTTTCTCTATCAAGAGATTAATATCCTTTTTTTTTTTTTTTCATCTTTGCCCAATTAATTATCCCTCTATTGCATCAATTATTACTTCTACATGATTAGAAAAATGTCTTTATTTCTTGTGATTGCTTCAGTAATGGAGATGTTCAGGGGAGTAAATTGTTGGCAAGAATGTGGAGTTTTCTCTAAAAACAAGACCAACTGATCCAAATCTTCTATGTAGAAGCTGTTGTTGTTAAACCTGACTGGGCTTATTTACTACAACTGTTCACAACAGTGGACAAACGTCTAATTTGGTCGGGAAAGTTCTTCTTAAAGATTCGATCTTTCAGATTGTTATTATTATCTTCTTGTTAACTGTAATCAAAGGTTGTAAACGCAGCGTCGGAGCAGGTTTGTGCAACAAGTAGCTGCCTGGAAGAGTCCAGATCACTCCAGAGATCACTCCAGAGATCACTCCAGAGATCACTCCAGAGATCACTCCAGAGATCACTCCAGAGATCACTCCAGGACTTAACTGACCATTTTACAAAAAAAACTTGCACATAAAATGTGGTTTTGATGCTGAAGATAATATAATATAATAGTTAACTTGCCCCAGACTCTGTTCCGTCTGTTTCCTTGAAGGAGTTACAGCTAGTTAGTAGAAACAGTTAGTTGACCGTCAGATGGTGGAAAACAGGATTTCCTGGTCGTTCATCCCAACGTAGTAAAATTGTGTTAAAGCCAAATGGAAACGTCCTGCAGTAGAGGCTTAAATACTTTACTGGAAGTAGAGTTTTAAAATGAATGTGCTTCTGACTTAACGTGTGTGTGTGTGTGTGTGTGTGTGTGTCAGGTACAAGGAGCTGACGGAGCAGCAGCTGCCCGGCGCGCTGCCGCCCGAGTGCACGCCGAACATCGACGGTCCAAATGCTCGCTCGGTGCAGCGAGAACAGAGCCTGCACTCCTTCCACACTCTGTTCTGCAGACGCTGCTTCAAATACGACTGTTTCCTCCACCGTTAGTACACACACACACACACACACACACACTGATTCACTGCCTCAAACACTCACACGGCGCCCCAAGTTCATTAAAACGACACGTTTAATGATTAAATTGCCATATTGATAACTTAAAAGTTATGAGGGAGGACATCCGGTTGTTGTTAGCTTGACGTGACCACGATCAGATCCACGCAGGGAGGAAAACCAGCTATGAGCCAACAGCTATAAGTAATCAATAAGTTTCATCTTTCGAATTAATCTGCATCTATAGTTTTGAGTCACTTCTCTGATTCTCTTTCCTCCTCTGTGACAGTAAACTGAATATCTGGAGAAAACAAGGCGTTTCAGGACGTTATCTTCAGGATATTGACCAACAACTGATCGATTATTTAGAAATGACAAAGTTTAGTTCCCATCTGACTTAAAGCTCACGTCTCCTCCATCTTCTGTTCCCTCTGTAGCTTTCCATGCTACTCCAAACACCTATAAGCGCAAGAACTTGGAGAACCTGGTTGACAGCAAACCCTGCGGCCTCGACTGCTACATGTACCTGGTGCAGGTGAGTCTCGTTAATTAACGGCAGGCGTTCATCTCTCTTCCTCTGTCTCTGTTTACCTGAGAGATGATCAGTCTGTGATTCCTCAGGACGGGATGGTGAGCGAGTTCCCCGCAGGTGTGGTCGCCGAGCGAGCCAAGACGCCCTCCAAGCGCACGGTGGGGCGTCGCCGCGGGCGGCTGCCGAACAGCAACAGCCGTCCCAGCACGCCCACCGTTTCCTCGGAAACCAAAGACACAGACAGCGACCGCGAGGGCAGCAAAGAAGACGAGCGAGACAACGACAAGGACGACGAAGACAAGAAGGACGAGAACACCAGCAGCTCAGGTACGATCTCCCGCTAAGGACACCAACTCGCTCCTCGTTGGCCAGAATCATCCCTGGAGGGAATAATCTGAGGAACGACACCAGGAACTGTAACTCCTGTTTGAGTCCCAGTAGTTCCCAGCAGGAGGTCAGGGAAGGAGAACCTGGTCGATTTTTCAAAATAAAAGACCCCGTGCAGAGTTCTGATGGTATACTCCACCAGCACATCAGTATTGTTTTCTAACTGTGGACGACTTTCTCTTCTGCCTGCTGTCTGTAGGCTGCAGCTCAACACATTAGTAAAAACCGACAGAATAAGAAAGGCCGTCTGTTTGCTCGAGGTAAAAGCCAAATCCACTAAATCAAATGGGCAGGTCTACTAATCAGCCAGAGCTCCAGCTGTGGGCGGATATGAAGCCGTGCAGGTGAAAGAGCGAAGCGGGAAAACATGGCGCAGGCGTGCTCGGTGGGATTTCAGGGTTCTTTGACGGTTCCTGCTCTAAGTGCTCCTACGTTGTGTGTTCAGAGGGAAACTCTCGGTGTCAGACTCCGGTGAAGATGAAGCTGAGCTGTGAGGCCGAGGCGGTGGACTGGAGCGGGGCCGAAGCCTCTCTGTTCAGGGTTCTCATCGGGACTTACTACGACAACTTCTGCGCCATCGCTCGGCTCATCGGCACCAAGACCTGCAGACAGGTGAGCTGCTCCTCGGCCTGTAAAACATTACCTGACGGCGCAGCGTGTTTTCAAGAGATGCTTCATTTCTGTCTTCTCCTGTCGGCTAAAATGAAATGTTATCTCGACCGTGTCCGGCAGGTTTACGAGTTCAGGGTCAAGGAGTCGAGCATCATCGCCCGGGCTCCCGCCGAAGACGAGGACACGCCGCCCAGGAAGAAGAAGAGGAAACACAGACTGTGGGCCACTCACTGCAGGAAGATCCAGCTGAAGAAAGGTCAGCTCCATCTTTTCCTGATCAAGAGTTTATTAACGAGGGCCGTGTTGGTTTAAACACACTAAACAACACCGTGGGGATCAGTTACTGAATCTCAGCTGCATCCTGTTGAATCATTCCAACAGTTGCCCAGATATTGAACTGAAAATGCATCTGAATATTTTAGCTTGTTGGAATTCATACGTTCTGTAAAACAACAACAAACTGGAGGAGCAAGTTTTCATGTTGACCTGCTGAAATGTAAAAGATGGCCGATTTGCAAACGTCCCAACTGACCCCTGCGTCCCCTCCGACCTTTTACAGATGGCTCGTCCAATCACGTGTATAACTACCAGCCATGTGACCACCCGCGGCAGCCGTGTGACTCCTCCTGTCCCTGCGTCACCGCTCAGAACTTCTGCGAGAAGTTTTGCCAGTGCAGCTCTGAGTGTAAGAACACGTTTATCTACATTTTCATTATTTCTTTCTCATGTTCTGTGTTATAAATATCTGTTTTCTATTTCATATCTAAGTATATTTCTTGCTTCTGCACAAATAAATCAAGTTCCTTCTAATGTGAACACTCCTCTGCTGCGTGGCTGCAGGTCAGAACCGTTTCCCAGGTTGTCGGTGCAAAGCCCAGTGTAACACCAAGCAGTGTCCCTGCTACCTGGCGGTGAGGGAGTGCGACCCCGACCTCTGCCTGACCTGCGGCGCCGCAGACCACTGGGACAGCAAGAACGTGTCCTGCAAGAACTGCTCCATTCAGAGAGGCGCCAAGAAGGTAACGAATAGCGCGGCCACCGAAATATCCCGTGTATATTTAGATGTGTTTTTTAAACCCCGTCTGTCTCTTAGCATCTGCTGCTGGCCCCGTCAGACGTGGCAGGCTGGGGGATCTTCATCAAAGAGCCGGTCCAGAAGAACGAGTTCATATCGGAGTACTGTGGAGAGGTAGGAGACGGCGCATCTGACACTTAGCTTAGCGCTGGTTAGCGTAACTCTCTGAGCTCGTTTGGAGAGATGCATTAAAAACACACAAGCCTTCACTCTGTTCTTCTCTGAAAGGAAGAATCTGTTAACTTAAGTATCTGTTTTAAACGTGTGACTCGGTCGACCTCCGTCTTTGCAGATAATCTCTCAGGATGAAGCCGATCGCAGAGGGAAAGTCTACGACAAATACATGTGCAGCTTCCTCTTCAACCTCAACAACGGTAAAACACACAGATTCAGTTTGTCTGGTTTCCTTCAGGCACTAATAACAATAATTATAATCCGCTTTATTTCTATAACACCTTTCATACGGGGGGGCAGAGGCAGTTAAATATGGGAGAGATTAACGTAAAGGAAGGCGTGAGAACAATAAAAGTATGTAAAATAAAATCATTTCTGTTCACGGAGCTGCGACTGTCTCGGCCTCAGGCTTTGATTAATCTGATTAACTGATAATCTGAGGGGTTAAAAGAGAAGAATGAATCTAAATGTGTGTTTCTTTTCCTCTGCAGACTTTGTTGTTGACGCCACGAGGAAAGGCAACAAGATCCGCTTCGCCAACCATTCTGTCAACCCCAACTGCTATGCAAAAGGTAAGAGGACGAGGATGAAGATGGTGCTGAAGGGCAGAGGAAGGAGAACATGTGGATTAATGCAGGAAATCAGCCGTGCGGCGAACAAAAGTTTATGATCCTCTCACCTTTTTTAAATTTAATCTTCAGCATCAGCGCCACTAAAATACTATAAACTGATCACTCTACAAGTTGGGACGTTTGTGGTTTAATAGTCTGCTCGTTAGCATCTGCTCTTCTAACACGAGCTTCAAGAGAGCTGCAGCAGGATGTATGTCAGTAAATATCACACTGTGGTGTCTTAACCACAGAACGCCATTCAAAAAAAGATCAGATTTCTAGACAGAAGAAACAGGAAGTGCTAAGATGCTAACGTCTGTCCGTCTGTCCGTCTGTCCGTCCTCTGCAGTGATGATGGTGAACGGGGATCACAGGATAGGAATCTTTGCTAAGAGAGCGATCCAGACCGGAGAGGAACTCTTCTTTGACTACAGGTCAGACACCCACAGTCTGGACGGGTTTGATTCAGTCGTGTGTTTTTTAAGGTCGGGAATGTGTTTGACGTCCTTCGACGGCTTGTTTTATAATATAATATAATATAATCTAACCTGTCTGCAGCTGGTTTATTGGCGACATCACTAGTGCCCCCAAACTACCAGCTGTACATATCTGATATCAATATTTCTAAAAACTTTCTTCACTCTAACGTTTACCAGCCTTTTCTCACTCATTCTGCTTCACTGACTTCTGGAACCTTCTAGCTGAGGTTGGACACATTTTAGGGACATGAAGAAGAAGGTCCTCCAAGAAACGTCCCCACACACACACACACACACACACACACACACACACACACACAGTTCAAAGGGTTAAACAGCTCCTCCTGGTTCAGGCTGTTCTATAAATGTTGTTTTACTGTTTATCAACTTGTTTTTACTCCATTTGGATTTTTTTATATTCTGTATTTTATGGACACTATTTTAATGTGTATTTTATTCTTGTAATTCCTTGTGAAGCTCTTACTTGTGTGGTGTGTATCAGTAAAGTGTGTGTGTGTGTGTGTGTGTGCAGGTACAGCCAGGCCGACGCTCTGAAGTACGTGGGGATCGAGCGGGAGTCGGAGATCGCCTGACTCGGACTTCTACCTCCTGTGGATCAGCGACACAAAGGCCTTACACTCAAACACAAACAAACACACCCTCACTTCAGGAAATCCAGACGACTTGTCGAAATGCTAGAAAGCTTCAGGAAAACTGGGAATATTTGAAGCAGGACTTTGGGCTTTTTTTAAAATACTTTTCATAAGTTTCCTGTTTTTTTTTTTTGTTTTTTTTTTCTTCTGTCGACAAATCTTCCTCTTCTGTCGAGTCCTGGATTCATGAATCTTCCCTCAGCCGACGGTGCAGATAACCGACACGTCTGCAGAAAGAGGAGTCGGACCCACGACTGTCTGTTTTTTTAAAAACTGGCTTTTCAGTTCAAGCTTCAGGGACCAAAAAAATCCTCCACCAGCCGCTTCTCTCCCGACGACCGCCCGGACTCGGTCCTGTGTCTTCACACTGTGAGCCGGAGCAGAGAGCCACATCACTGTCTGTACTACTGGAGCGCGTCCACAAAGCAGCGCCGCGCCGGATCCACTTAGACCTGATGGATCCACTTAGACCTGATGGATCCACTTAGACCTGATGGATCCAGTTCGAGCTCGGAGGGTAAATCTGGTTTCTCTCAGTCTAAGTGAGTGTTTGTAGGTTTTGGATTCTTGGTTGGACAAAACGATCCATCTGAACTAAAACATTAAGAGGTGATGACGGAGAAAAGGTGCCGAATGATCACTGATTGATCAGATTGATCACCGATTGATCACTGATTGAAATGAAGAACGGCATTTGTGTGTCACTAAAGCACATTTAGGAAGGTTTGTGTACTCAGAACCTTCAGATGAGGCCTGAAACTATCAGGTTATTTTAATCAATGAACCCAAATAATGATAATTAATAATAATAATAATTATTATTAATAATTATTATTATTAATAATAATAATAGTTAATTGTTCGGCCCATAAAATGTCAGAAAACAGAGACCATGTGTTCATATGCAGTTTATAATCTATGAAACCGAGGAAATCTTCACACTGGATGTTTGATAATTGATTAATTAACAGTCTTGATAAATTAATCAATTAACTTTAACTTCACATAGAAAAAAACTGCTCCTCCTCCAAAACGTTCTAGAAGCTTTCAGGTGTTTGTTCAGTGTTTCAAGAAAAATCATCAATCTTTTTTTAAAATGTCTCGTTTTGTCCAACAAAAACTCCAAAACCCCCAAAATGTTCCTTTACCGTCGTTTTTGCTTGAAAAGTGACTGAAACGACAAATCGATCATCTGATTGATTGATTAATGGGGGGGGGGGGGGACCTCAGGATGCCTTCAGGGCCTGCTGTAAAATCCTGTTTTCATCACTTTAGTTAGCCGACCTCTCCCGCCACCCAAAACACCAGCAGACGTGTCGTCCGGTCGCCGTGGCTACGCTGCTTTGTGGCGCCGCCTCCGCTTCAGGTGCTAACGAGAGACCTGGAACCGGCACCGCTCGGTTTGAGACAAACCCGACCAAAACCACACGGACGCTGACGACTCGTGAAGAACTGGAACCTGTTGAATCAATAACGGTTCAACGTGACAAACTCCTCATCTGGTTATTAAAACCGCCGACCAGCAGCACGCCGACGCCAAAGAGCGGCCGCGTGTTCGTTCTTTTCACCTTCCACGAATCTGTGGCTTGTTTTTAGGGTCCGAGAGGCAGAACAGCAGAAACCAGAGAGCGTTCAGTCGACTAACTAGTTGATTAACTAGTTGATTAACTAGTCGATTAACCGTCTCCCTTCTTAAAAAGTCGAGATGTTAAACCGATACAGATTCATCCTCAGAAGTGACGTCAGCTGATCCTGTTTGTCTCCAAAGTCAAAAAAATGAACTCAGGCGTCTCGATTTATTCGTTTACCCCCAGAATGTGTCGCCCTGCTGCCGAGCTGACGAGTCCGTTGATTGATCGATCGTTCCTCCACTGTTCGATTAATAAGCAGCTGCTTCGATAAGAAATCAGTTCCAGTCAGATGTTGTTCAGGAAAAGTCCAAATTCTGTTTCCAGCTTCTTCTAAGTGAATGTTTTCTGTTCTTTTACTTCCTCTGTGACCCTAAACTGAGTAATTTGACTTTTGAGGACTTGATTGACATGTTTCAACTATTTTCCAACATTTCATCGACTTAAACAACTAATCAATCAATGAGGGAATAATGGTGAGATCAGCCGACAGTGAACTTTACTGAAACACAGAACAGAGAAAGCACCTTTAGGAAGTTGGAACCAGAGAGAATTCATCAGTCTTCCTCATTAAATGAACGACAGACACGATTGATTGATTGATTGATTGATCGACTAATTTAAACGTGAGGTGAAATAACCACCTTTGCATCCAGGTGTGTGCAGGAAAGAGTAGTTTTCTTTGTTTAATGTGCCCTAAGTTTTATATTTGACTCATCATTTTAGCATCTTTTCCTAAACTGAACCAAACTGCAGCTAAAAAAACGGAGGATGAATCTTAAACTAGGTGGAAACGTGTGAGTAAACAGATCGACGCTCTGACGTTGAGAAAAAGAGCCGAAGCTGAAGTTTGCTGCTGCTGCTGAGCTTCGGGACGGACCGAAACCCTTTTTTCTAGGATGTTAAATAGTCCCGAGGTGTCCGTAGACGCCGAACCCTCCCTCCTTCCTCTCTGCTGTGCCTTGAGTCCTCCGAACACTCACCAGTCCCGACTCCTGTCTGTAGACCAGCCACATGTCCGATTCTTAACTTCCTGCATGAAGTTGAAAAAGAAAACAGGATCCCCTCCGACCGCACTGCCTCCTCCACGTGATGTCCAATCAGCCTCACGCCATCGAAACGCTCCTCTGGTGGAATCAGCCTTCGCAGAAACGTACCAACAATCACACTTTGACTCTTTTTATCTTTTCTGATGTGAATCCTGGTGCTTTAGAAGAAAACCACAGACTGTCGTGAAGCAATACCAGCCTCCTCCTCCTCCTCCTCCTCCTCCTCCATCCTGCTCCTGCTGGAGCTCCTTCCTGTTTCTACAGAGGAGCGACGCATTTTAAGACTTCAGGGGCTCGAATAGGAAAAAAACAACACAGAACCGGTGCTTCTCCCTGTCGTGGGGGGTTCCTACACCCGTCCAGAACCGCTGGGGGGGAAATCAGCTCTGACATTCAGATTTGGTGACGTTTCTGTGCATGACAGCAGCGAGCCGGACGGATGTGTAGGAGCCCTGTTTTTTAAAATGTTTAGTTCATTTCTTAGATGACAAACTTTTACTGCTGATTCATGATGAGCCTTCCCACGTCCCCTCGTCTCCTCACGCTGCTGATTTGTGCGATTTTTGGGTGGAAACCGGTGATTCTGAGCTCGTTTTCATCCCAAAAACAAACCCAACCGCGGCGTTTGAGCTCAAACCGGTTTGATTTTTACTGAGTTTATGAAGCTTTGTTTGTTGTTGTGAGACATTCTGGAAAAGTAAAGTGACGATATTACGTTCAGGCTGAAAACTGGCAGCAGAGACGAAGCTTTGTACGTTTGTAAGTTTTATCCAGTAAAATCCTGCTGCCTCACTGGACTTTTAACGCTAATGTTAGCATTAGCTCCCAGCGCCACCAGACTCCATTGACAAAAACAGTAATTTTAGATTGTTGGCCTGAGTCCTCGTTCTCAAGTTCAACATGTTTTTTGTTTTATTTTATTTTGAAAACTGAAAAACCTGGTGCTAAACGTTGGTATTACCTTTTTTTTTTTTTTTCTGGATGTGGTTTCAGGCTCGATATCAAACCGGTTTGAAAAAGGTAAACGTCGGGCCGACCCTGGCTGAAGGTTGTTGGTTTGTGTGCGTCTCTCTGATTGGAGGGGTGACGGGAAGAAAACGAGCCACTGGGAAACAAAGCAGCCCCCTGAAGTGAATTTGTGGAAGTGCTTATTTGCCTTTGAGCATCAGCTAATGTGAAGAGAAGCTCCAAATAGGACACGGTTAGATTCCTGAAGTCTAGGCTGCAGGTTATCGATCGTGTCGGACGGCCGCCTGCGTTCACTTTCACTCTTGTTCTTGTCAAACCAGGACCACTTTTCTCCTCTGACAGACACAGGTGCTTATTTTGTAATGTTTACAGGGATTTTGTTGTTTAAAGTGATGCAGATTAAAATATTATAAATGGGTTTCTGTTTGTCTTCATTTTAACTAGAGGCTGTTTAGACCACAAGTGTTTTTTAAACCTGGGCCCTTTTTTTTATTACATAGTTTGGGTTTGGAAGTGTTGAAACTGGTCCAGTGGATACAGGTAGCACTCAAACCACAGTAGGTCCACTAAAAGAGCTTGTTTGATCCACTGACAGGATCAGAGTGTTATTCTAAGTGTGTGACAGCATTATGGAAAGGATCCCTACAGAGAGAGACCTGGAAGATCCTTTTGGTTTAACCACAAACAGCACACACACCAGACTCCATTCACTAAAACAGGGATTTTAGAGAACAGGACACAGGAGCTGCAGCTTCCTTGATTTGTTAGTTTGTGTTGTTGTGTGACTTTGGTGCTTTTAAAAGGTTAGTTTGGATCCTAAACATTTGTGTAATACACAGTAATACTGACAAATCAAGGCAGCAGCAGACCAGCAGCTCCTGTGTCCTGTTCTCTAAAATCCCTGTTTTAGTGAATGGAGTCTGGTGTGTGTGCTGTTTGTGGTTAAACCAAAAGGATCTTCCAGGTCTCTCTCTGTAGGGATCCTTTCCATGATGCTGTCACACACTTAGAATAACACTCTGAGCCTGTCAGTGGATCAAACAGTAATTAAGACACCAAAATATATCCAAATCATGATTGAGAGCAAACTTCAGGCACGTTTGCTCCCAGTCTTAATTCAAGGCTCACGGCCCAAACGTACTCTGGAAGAGTTAGTTCTGGTCGTCGCTCCTGTCCATGCTGGGTGATTTGTAACCCTTTTTAGGAGCCAAATCTCCAGGCTGGTGGGTTTGTACCGTCAGGACCGGAGCGACCATCACAGAAACCTCTAACTTCTCCAGAGCACCAAATTCACAGAGTCCTGCTCAGGGTTCCTACACAGATGTGGAAAAGTCTCTAATTAGATTTTGGGCATTTCCAGACTTCTTTTTGTTTTTTTTAAACTGATACGGAAGTGTTTTTCCCACGGTGTGAGGGAGCGACGGCATCGCAAATAACCGATTGGAGACATAGTCTGAACTTTTGAGTTGTTCGCTGATATTTTAAAAATAAAGTGTTTGACGAAGCAACAATCAGTGTAAAATCTACGGCAAGCACAAAGTGTCAAACTCTTTATTCTCCTTTTCTTTAAAAAACTATGTCAAATGTGGCGTTTAGACTCAGTGATTCACATTAAAACGCAGTAAAAGGTGCCGTTTTACGTTGTTGTACTGCGGCGTCTTGTACGTTAATCACTTACGTTCTATAAAAATTGGCGGGTTTAACGACTTCTTACTCCTCGTACTCTGAATGCTGCTTTTTACAAAGTTAGCTTTTGTTTTTAAGCGAACAAACTGTCAGGACGCTGCTCTTTTACAGCCGCCAACATCCCAACAAACTGTTCAAACTGGCTCTGCGGGACAAAAGACACGGGTCTGAAGAACGAAGCATTTTTCTGGTCAACTTTTGAGTGTTAATCCCTCAAGTGCTGTAAAAAGTGACGTTTATCGTTAAGTGCAGTTAAATCTGGCGCCCTCACTTTGCTTATGAAAGAAAAAGCTTTAAACACCAGTATGAGGAGTGATTTTATGGTTCTCTCTACAATAATCGGTGACGTTTCTAGCAGGCTTTTGTGGCGCTTTAATGTTAAATCACTCAGGCGCCATAAAAAAAGCAGCGTCCTGATGGTGTGAATAGCAAATAAAACACAAGTGACACTATTTGGCACTTTTCGCTTGCCATATTTAGCCTTTTTATGACAAGAAAAAAGGAAAAAGTGATTTTTTTTTCCCCTTCACTCCATAAAAGTCACCGTTTTGTCTGAGTCATGGCGTTTTTTGGCCCAACCATGCAAGATATGTCACATTTGGCGCTTTTCGCTTGCCATAGTTTAGCCTTTGCATGCAGGTTTTATGTCTTTATGACAAGAAAAAAGAAAAAAGTGATTAAAGTAGTTTTTTTGTTAAACACCACTTTTTTTTTCCCTTTACTCGCCATAAAGATCGCCGTCGTCTTGTCTGAGTCGCGTTTGTCCCAACAAAAAAAACAACGGTGTGAAAAATCTACCAAGAAGCCTGGAAGTGTGAGTGTGGAAAAGCCGGGAGGTTAGCGGTGGAGAACCCGTAGGAACCCTGCGACTCTCCGACACGTCGGAGCGGTGGAGGTGTGAACAGAGGCTCGGGGGAGGCGAGCGTTAGAGAAATCTTTCCTTGTTTTTATTTATCACACATTTAGAAAATGAACCACACTATACAAATGTCCACCGTTCGGTAATGAAACAGGCCTCCTGCATGAACCCAACCGACCTCAAACCAAAACAGAGACAACTTCAGCAGATAAAGAAGCGTCGCGGCGGCGGCGGCTCTAAACTCACCACCTCCTCCGGTTCAGTCACAGACTTTAATTACAGGACCGGCGTCACTTCGCCGCCTCGTATGTACGGTGGACTGCGTCGGCTGCCCAGTGACTCGACTTTTATTTTAACTTTAATCTTTTCGTGGTCACTGTGGTGCAGGTAGGCAGTAGCATGCAGAAACCTTTGGATGCGGCTCTCCTCTGATTGGCTGTAGGCTAATTCATTACGTTTGCGCTATTTAAAGACGGGAGTAGGGTTTGTTTTTCCTCTTAGAGTCTGTGGTTGTTATTTACAATATGACAACAAGGAAGTGTGTGTGTGTGTGTGTGTGTGTGTGTGTCAGAGTGTGTGTGTGTCAGTGTGTGTGTGTTTGAGTCCTACAGATGGGACGGGACAGGCGAGCATGTTGATGGGGTTTCCCAGTCTCAACAGCAGGGGCGTTTGTTCCTTCATCGCTGCGGGGAGAGCGGAAAGTTCGCACCCTCCTCCCCCTCAGCTTTGGTGGGTGGTTGTCACATCAGGGCGGTCACATGATCAGCGACACACTCACAACATGTCCGCCGCTCAGAGGGATCCTCACTTTATTACTCAGACATAAAATAAAAAAAAAAAAAAAAAAAAGGAAGATAACAAATAAAAATAAAAACTGAGGAGAGCCGGCGGGTGGAAGGGCGGGAGGGAGGGCGGGCGGCGTTCAGGCCAGGTAGCTGTACGTGTCCTTCTCGCCGTCCACTCGCTCCAGGTACTCCTTCTCTATCAGGATGTCGATGCATTTCTGTCCACAAGGGGGAGACAAAACCCAACATGAGCCCAGGACCACAGGAAGTGAACAAACACAGACAGGAAGTCAACAAAAAAAACACAGGAAGTCGACGAAAACAGAGACAGGAAGTTGACTAATGTGTTTGTTACCTTGATGACGGGGACTCGGGGTTTGAATCGGGATGACAGCTGGTTCAGGACTTCGGCCAGAAGCTGCTGGTGCTTCAGGACCTTCCTCATCTTCATGATCCTCACTATGGCAGCCTGCACACAAACCCGTGTTAAATGTTTCGTCATCTCCAGCTTTTCAAAATGGCGTCTCTTTTTCAGGGCGTGAATCACCTGAATGAGGAGCTTTCGATCCTCCTCGATGTTCTTGTGAGTCGTCTCCTGCTCCTGTTTCTGCTCCGTCTTCATCGGCACGTTGATGTTCACCCTCAGCTTCTTACTGCGGCGGAAAGGATTCAAAATGAAGAATTAAATAAATGACGTCTTTGCTCTGTGGAGCAAAAACACAACAAAAAACAACAAGTGTCTCACTTCTTGTATCCGAGGAAAAGTTTGATGACCGTGTCGGGTTTGAACTCCACCTCATCCACGTTGGCGTTCTCGTCCTCCATCACCTGACGGACGGAGGGAGGGACAGACGGAGGGAGGGACAGACGGAAGGAGGGACAGACGGAGGGAGGGACGTCAGCGATCAGAACATCACATTTATTTTAAAAAGGTGGTGAAAGTAAAGATTCTTACTGAAGTAGAACAACAGTGAAAAGTTGGTTTTTATTTTCTAATTAGGGAGGAGACATACACAGAGGGGGGAGATACAGGGGAGGGAGACATAAAGAGGGGGGAGATACAGGGGGGAGAGACATAAAGAGGGGGGAGATACAGGGGAGGGAGACATAAAGAGGGGGGAGATACAGGGGGGAGAGACATAAAGAGGGGGGAGATACAGGGGAGGGAGACATAAAGAGGGGGGAGATACAGGGGGGAGAGACATAAAGAGGGGGGAGATACAGGAGGGAGAGACATAAAGAGGGGGGAGATACAGGGGAGGGAGACATAAAGAGGGGGGAGATACAGGGGAGGGAGACATAAAGAGGGGGGAGATACAGGGGAGGGAGACATAAAGAGGGGGGAGATACAGGGGGGAGAGACATAAAGAGGGGGGAGATACAGGGGGGAGAGACATAAAGAGGGGGGAGATACAGGGGGGAGAGACATAAAGAGGGGGGAGATACAGGGGAGGGAGACATAAAGAGGGGGGAGATACAGGGGGGAGAGACATAAAGAGGGGGGAGATACAGGGGAGGGAGACATAAAGAGGGGGGAGATACAGGGGAGGGAGACATAAAGAGGGGGGAGATACAGGGGAGGGAGACATAAAGAGGGGGGAGATACAGGGGAGGGAGACATAAAGAGGGGGGAGATACAGGGGAGGGAGACATAAAGAGGGGGGAGATACAGGGGAGAGAGACATAAAGAGGGGGGAGATACAGGGGAGGGAGACATAAAGAGGGGGGAGATACAGGGGAGGGAGACATAAAGAGGGGGGAGATACAGGGGAGAGAGACATAAAGAGGGGGGAGATACAGGGGAGGGAGACATAAAGAGGGGGGAGATACAGGGGAGAGAGACATAAAGAGGGGGGAGATACAGGGGAGGGAGACATAAAGAGGGAGATACAGGGGAGGGAGACATAAAGAGGGGGGAGATACAGGGGAGAGAGACATAAAGAGGGGGGAGATACAGGGGAGGGAGACATAAAGAGGGGGGAGATACAGGGGAGAGAGACATAAAGAGGGGGGAGATACAGGGGAGGGAGAGACATAAAGAGGGGGGAGATACAGGGGAGAGAGACATAAAGAGGGGGGAGATACAGGGGAGAGAGACATAAAGAGGGGGGAGATACAGGGGAGGGAGACATAAAGAGGGGGGAGATACAGGGGAGGGAGACATAAAGAGGGGGGAGATACAGGGGAGAGAGACATAAAGAGGGGGGAGATACAGGGGAGGGAGACATAAAGAGGGGGGAGATACAGGGGAGAGAGACATAAAGAGGGGGGAGATACAGGGGAGGGAGACATAAAGAGGGAGATACAGGGGAGGGAGACATAAAGAGGGGGGAGATACAGGGGAGAGAGACATAAACAGGGGGGAGATACAGGGGAGGGAGACATAAAGAGGGGGGAGATACAGGGGAGAGAGACATAAAGAGGGGGGAGATACAGGGGAGGGAGACATAAAGAGGAGAGATACAGGGGAGGGAGACAAAGTGGGGGGAGATACAGGGGAGGGAGACAAAGTGGGGGGAGATACAGGGGAGGGAGACATAAAGAGGGGGAGATACAGGGGAGGGAGGAGACATACACAGAGGGGGGAGATACAGGGGAGGGAGACATAAAGTGGGGGGAGATACAGGGGAGGGAGACATAAAGAGGGGGGAGATACAGGGGAGGGAGACATAAAGAGGGGGGAGATACAGGGGAGAGAGACATAAAGAGGGGGGAGATACAGGGGAGGGAGACATAAAGAGGGGGGAGATACAGGGGAGAGAGACATAAAGAGGGGGGAGATACAGGGGAGGGAGACATAAAGAGGGAGATACAGGGGAGGGAGACATAAAGAGGGGGGAGATACAGGGGAGAGAGACATAAACAGGGGGGAGATACAGGGGAGGGAGACATAAAGAGGGGGGAGATACAGGGGAGAGAGACATAAAGAGGGGGGAGATACAGGGGAGGGAGACATAAAGAGGAGAGATACAGGGGAGGGAGACAAAGTGGGGGGAGATACAGAGGAGGGAGACAAAGTGGGGGGAGATACAGAGGAGGGAGACATAAAGAGGGGGAGATACAGGGGAGGGAGACATAAAGAGGGGGAGATACAGGGGAGGGAGGAGACATACACAGAGGGGGGAGATACAGGGGAGGGAGACATAAAGTGGGGGGAGATACAGGGGAGGGAGACATAAAGAGGGGGGAGATACAGGGGAGAGAGACATAAAGAGGGGGGAGATACAGGGGAGGGAGACATAAAGAGGGGGGAGATACAGGGGAGGGAGACATAAAGAGGGGGGAGATACAGGGGAGGGAGACATAAAGAGGGGGGAGATACAGGGGAGGGAGACATAAAGAGGGGGGAGATACAGGGGAGAGAGACATAAAGAGGGGGGAGATACAGGGGAGGGAGACATAAAGAGGGGGGAGATACAGGGGAGAGAGACATAAAGAGGGGGGAGATACAGGGGAGGGAGACAAAGAGGGAGATACAGGGGAGGGAGACATAAAGAGGGGGGAGATACAGGGGAGAGAGACATAAAGAGGGGGGAGATACAGGGGAGGGAGACAAAGAGGGAGATACAGGGGAGGGAGACATAAAGAGGGGGGAGATACAGGGGAGGGAGACATAAAGAGGAGAGATACAGGGGAGGGAGACAAAGTGGGGGGAGATACAGAGGAGGGAGACATAAAGAGGGGGAGATACAGGGGAGGGAGACATAAAGAGGGGGAGATACAGGGGAGGGAGGAGACATACACAGAGGGGGGAGATACAGGGGAGGGAGACATAAAGTGGGGGGAGATACAGGGGAGGGAGACATAAAGAGGGGGAGATACAGGGGAGGGAGGAGACATACACAGAGGGGGGAGATACAGGGGAGGGAGACATAAAGTGGGGGGAGATACAGGGGAGGGAGACATAAAGAGGGAGATACAGGGGAGGGAGACATAAAGAGGGGGAGATACAGGGGAGGGAGACATAAAGAGGGAGATACAGGGGAGGGAGACATAAAGAGGGGGGAGATACAGGGGAGGGAGACATAAAGAGGGAGATACAGGGGAGGGAGACATAAAGAGGGGGAGATACAGGGGAGGGAGACATAAAGAGGGAGATACAGGGGAGGGAGACATAAAGAGGGGGGAGATACAGGGGAGGGAGACATAAAGAGGGAGATACAGGGGAGGGAGACATAAAGAGGGGGGAGATACAGGGGAGGGGGGAGACATAAAGTGGGGGGAGATACAGGGGAGGGAGACATAAAGAGGGGGAGATACAGGGGAGGGAGACATAAAGAGGAGAGATACAGGGGAGGGAGACATAAAGAGGGGGAGATACAGGGGAGGGAGACATAAAGAGGGAGATACAGGGGAGGGAGACATAAAGAGGGGGGAGATACAGGGGAGGGGGGAGACATAAAGTGGGGGGAGATACAGGGGAGGGAGACATAAAGAGGGGGAGATACAGGGGAGGGAGACATAAAGAGGAGAGATACAGGGGAGGGAGAGGGGGAGATAAAGACAAAGGAAAAATATACAGATATGGGAGAGGGGGGAGAGAGTTAAAAAAAAAAAGGGGAGAGCGAAACGGGAGGGGAGGAGAAAGAGAAAGAGGGGGAGAAAGATGCAGAGGGGGAGAGGAGCAGTGTGTCCACACGAGGACAAGCAGACTGTTAAATCCCTGTTTTTATGAATGGAGTCTGGTGTGTGTGCTGCACTTTTATACATCTATGTGTCATTTAGACTCCAAAATATGTAAATAAATAAATAATAACAGGGTCTGAACTGAAACTCTTCTCTAAATTAAAGTCTTACTCACCAGCAGCTTTGATTTTAACAGAATCTGCAGAACTTGAACCAGAATGTCCTGAAAATAAAACAAGATGTCAGATGTAATGACAGACGAGGATCAATCAAATCAAACCCGTGGTGTTTTTGTGCGTCCGTACGGTTTTGATCTGCGTGCTGTCGGTGAGCTGCTGCACCGTGTAGCTGTCCTCGGTGTTGTACTGCAGCAGGATGGCCATCTGGAAGGTGGAGGCCTGCAGCGTGTACCTGAAAACGGCCACAACAAACGGGTTCACGTGCGTCTCGGTCTGCTCCCCCACAGCGGCGCCGACACCAGGGGGCGCCGCGGACACAAAACCAGCATTGTGTCAACTATTAAGTTCATACTTCTGATTGGAGGTCTTAAAAAAACGGATTATTTTTCCTCATAACAGACGTGACTGCTGCTTCTCTTTCACCTTCCACCTCTGTGAGCTACTCGGAGGTGGCGTTAGTGAGGAAGAGACGACGGTGGAAGGGCTGGAGGAGGTCACATGGTCAAAACAACCCCTTGTGACATCATAAAAAAAGGAGCCAAATCTAAACGGAGCGTTTTCCCACAACTTTACTGAAAGAGGGAGCGTTGATGAGTTTGGCGGACTCTGAACGCACCGGGGTCACATGTGTTTGTTGTAGAGGCTTTTAAAAAGAGCTTTTTTTCTTTTAATAACTTGGGACCTTTAACTGATCGATCACCATCCAGAGGCTCCATGTTAACCGACTCCAAGAACTTTGATCAGTTAAACAGTAAATAATATACACTAAGCTGCAAAAGTACAATTAATTAACACACGAGTTTGATTAAGTCATGAGGTGGATCTATGAAGGGGCCACAGGACGCCAGGCAGGTGTGAAACAAACCCTTTCTTACAGGGCAGAAAGGGTTTGTTGTTTTTTTAATGGCTGAAATGGTGGATTTTACTAAAACACTTTACTACAAGCTCGCTGGCTAACCTGAAGGACTCTGCGTACCTGTTCTTGAAGCAGTTAGTGACCAGCTCCCCTTTGGACAGGTGATAGAGCCAGGTCAGCTTCCTGCCGCTGTGTCTGCTGGCGTAGAACGCCGTGAAGCGCTGGTAGCTTCGCTCCAGCTGCACGGGAGCACAGACAAAGAGACAAAGAGGAGAGTTAAGAGCAGTGGCTGTCAAAGCTGAGGCCCGGGAGCCCCCAGGGGCCGTGGAGAAGGTTCAAGTGAGGTCTCCAGCTAAAAGAAGGACAGCTGTTCACTCCACAGACCCGCAGGGGATCAAATATAAGACTGAGAGAATAAAGGCGCTCCAACTACCACACAAACATTAATGACTACAACTTCTGGCGTAAAACAAACTGCGGCTTTCTTTTGTTCATCTGTGTTATGAACCATCTCCTGTGGCTGCTGCAGCAGGTCCACACTTGCTCACACAGGTCTGAACCTCCCAAAGCAGGAGCCCAACAGCTTGTGCACTTAAGTTTCATTTCAGACGCAGGTTGTTTGAACGTTGAACCAGTCGTACCTCAGAAGGCAGAGCGAAGGTGCAGGACTGTTGGAAAGGCCAAGATCCAGAGCTGAGAACCTGGATACTGAAGTCCACTGTAACACACACACACACACAGACAGAGACACACACACACACAGACACACACACACACACACACACACAGAGGAAGAGCCGAGCTTAATGTTCGGTGTGTGAAATGTGGTCCAGTCTGAGACTGAAAAGCTGCTCCAACACAAAAAAAGCCTCCTAAAACAGTCAAACAAGCAGAGAACTGAACACTTAGAACTCTTTTCTTAAAGGGCAAGTTTGCCACTTTCTATGTGATTGTCCAGTCTGTCCCTCACACAAGCACAGGGAACATATACATCCAGGAACTGATGGACAATAACCTCAACTGTAATAAATCTAAAATAAATCTGAAAAGTTCATCCCCATATAAAACTAAAATCTCTCAAACACAAACATCGTTGCAGAGAGGTAGAGGTGCCACTGACATCCATACGGTCTTCAGAAGTGTAAATAAGAAAGTGAGTGCTAGTTGTTGCTGTAGTTCTTCCTGGTCACAGCGCCGTCGTTTGATGTCGTTTTCTTGGTTTGTTTTTGAGCTGTCTGTTGCTAATGCTAACCGCTAACACCTAGAAAGACGAGAGGATTTGGTAGGTTGGGCGTCCAAACCTTGTGCGCAATGCATGCTGGTACATGTAGGCAAAGACTTGAAGTATTCAGTGCTTCAACTAGCTGCATTCACCATCAACGCTGATTGGACCTCCTCATTTAAAAGTGGCAAACTTTCCCTTTAACGACACAGTGGTGGAAACACTGAGGTGGAATCCTGAATAATTACTTTGAATCTGTGTTTATTCATCTGTAAAACTCAAACATACTTCATTTCCAGTTTATTAGGTGCACCTGGCTAAACCTTCGTGAAGGATCTAATGTTCAGTGTGTGTTGAAACTGTGACAGAGACGCGTCGTTTGTATGCATCTACTTACAGTCCAGAGGCTCAGAGTTGGTCAGGTGTTTCTTGAACTGCTCGTTCAGGTCTTTACTGACTCCGATGTCCTGGAACATTCGCTGCAGTTTGGACGTGTACTCGAACCCGCATGCTTGCTGCAAGAGAACAAAGACCAGATTCAGTCACTTCATGGCTTTTCACTCTAATCTGACATCTTGGGGTTATTGTGGGTGTTTTCACGCAGGCGGACGTGTGTGCAGGCCTCACCTTGAGCTTGGAGATCATGCTGGCCTCTGCGTCGTCGCTGGCGCTGTTCTGGTGGACCAGACGTTTGGCCAGCATCTTCGCGTAAAACTTCTGGAAAACATCTTTGTCCTCGATGTACTTGAAGACGACCATCTGAAAGAGGAAAGACACAAATCCACCTTCACGCCCTGCGAACCTGAGCACACCTGTACGTACATGTAACGCACGATGCAAACACAATGTCAGGAGGTGCAAAGTGTGACTTCTATCAGTACGAGTAATAATGCAATCAAGATAAATGGTGGTGTTCCTGTATAAGTTTTTCTTGTTAGAATAATGATTGTGGTATTTTTCTCAATTTTTACATGTTTTGGATTAGAAATGAAGAAACGTCAAAATATGTCCGCTTAATTGCTTTAAGCGTTATGGAAAGGATCCCTACCGAGACAGACCTGAAAGATCCTTTTGGTTTAACCAGAATCAGCCAGTCTATTGCTCTTTTCAAGGCCACCAGACTCCATTGACAAAAACAGCCATTTTATCTCATAGACAACTGAAGCTGCCTCATAATTGGATCATAAATGGAAACTGCTTTGCCAGAGTACGCAGTTGACTCAACAATACAAACATACACAAGTGTCAAAAGTAAAGTGACTCAAGTGAAAAAAAAACAGACATAGTGCCTAAAATCAAATCAAATATGTATCTTTTAAGATGACAGAATCCCTCCTGCAGAAGGAGGAGGAATTATAAAGTTTGATAGCCACAGGTAGGAAAGACCTCCTGTGGCGTTCTGTGGTGCAAATAAAAAAGTATACTGATACTTTAAAACACCAAAGTCTCACCATAAGATAAATCAAAATAACTGATTGAGACAGCGGTAGCACAGCATCTACCACGTAAAATCAGTGTTTTTATGAATGTAGTCTGGTGTGTGTGCTGTTTGTGGTTAAACCAAAAGGATCTTCCAGGTCTCTCTCTGTAGGGATCCTTTCCATAATGCTGTCACACACAGGGGATCTACTGGACCAGTTTGAAAAGTTTTTGTCCCTACAAGTCATTCAGACACCAGTGAATTTCCAGTAAACCTGCTGTAACACTGTGTGTGTGTGTGTGTGTGTGTGTGTACATGTGTGCAACCACACAGCTCAAAGTATCTCACCACTTGGTTGAGTGTGTCCTCCAGCTCAGCCTCCTCTGGGTTTTTAGAGCTAAAAGAAAAAGAAAAATAAAATGACAGAGTTTATAACTGTCTCAGGTGGTGCAGATTCTTAAAAACAGCAGTTTATAAAAACAATCTGTCTTGTCTCCTCAGATTTGATGAAACTTTACATTATTCTAAACACTTTCAGGACTTCCTGTTCATTATGGGTCTTGAAAACAGCGACCAGAGGATGTTGTGATCTTGATTAGTTAGTGTTTAACTACACAAAGTCCACATATTGATCTTTTCATCCAATGTACCTTAAAATCCCTGATATTTTTTAAAATGGCAAAAAAAGTGAGGCCCAAATATTTGTGCTTCAGGTGCTCATGCCCCACACGACCAACCTCTTCTTCAGTAAAGAATCGCAGTATCTGGCCAGCAGCTCAGGGGATTTGCTGGACGACTGAGCCATCCTGGTGACGGCGTTGTTGTTGATGAACCGACCGCATGCCTGCAGGAAAAAAACAAAAGAGAAGCAGACCAACCGTGTTAGCATCAGACCTGGAAATGATTGTGACTTGTCTAGGACGGATGTTCTGATTCTCTCCAGTGAACCTGCAGCCTGGAACCCAGAAGAATCTGCGAGCTGGGTTTTTTTAATGTATTAATTTATTTTAATTATATATTTTCTAACTTATTTGCTCTAGCAGGTATGTCTGGTCTTCCTACTCTTCCTGTTCACAGCTGTTTATCTACTATGGGGCTGCTTTGATGCAATGACATCTTAATATACAGTCGAAGGGTACATTACATTTAGAGTATTTTCACCGTTATGTCCTTTTATGCTCTTTTCAATCTTGCTCGTCTACTGCTGCCTCGATCAATAAACTAACAGGCTACTTTGGATCTGAAACAACCACTTAAAAACACCAAAGTCAGACAATAAGACAAAATAACCAACTGCAGTGGTCGACCAGAAACATCTGCGCTGAAGAAAAAAAAACAAAACTATTTTGTCAACGAGGTGGATCGATGGTGGCTTTGAAGAGAGCGAAGTAACGGCTTCATCGCCAACAGAAGGGCCGTCTGATAGCAACGTAAAGCAGTGAAGATATTCTAATTATGGCGTGAACACTTAAACTGACGTGGATTTTTTAAAACTCTGAACTATCCCTGCTTTTGATAAGAAAGATGAGCTTGTTGTGCTGCCGACAGGATTCGTTAGGCAGGTCTCAGGATCCCACTGCCCCAGACTCACTCTGCTGTGGAAACAGGAAGTGGACCTCAGAGAGGGTTTACTGACCTTGTCGAGTGCTGCCACGAAGCCGGCATCATTGTTGAAGGCAGACATGACCAAGGCGTTGTACTTCTTATGGACGTCCAGGGTGGTCTGCACGTACACTTTGGGGTCCTGGAAGAAAACACACACACACACACACACGTCGTCTTTGGTTCCACCACAGCTTATTTGTATTAATCACCTGCATTTTCCTTAATTTAAAACGTTTACTGACACCTTTACTACTCCCACCTT
The DNA here is from genome assembly GCF_042242105.1 of Pempheris klunzingeri. Classification (NCBI taxonomy): domain Eukaryota; kingdom Metazoa; phylum Chordata; class Actinopteri; order Acropomatiformes; family Pempheridae; genus Pempheris; species Pempheris klunzingeri. The sequence goes on along the minus strand of NC_092032.1, from coordinate 20,107,340 downwards.
CCTCCTTTCAGCCTAAATTCTTGACGGATCAGTACAACAGGACTAAACCCTTTCCTCACAGCTCTGTCCTGACCTCCTCTCTTCCTCAGCAGCACAGGGATTTCACATGGATGCTTAAGTAAAACCATATAATCGCTCTCTGAATTCACACGTCAGCACATGTTTGTCTAATGCCTCCTCCTCTTATCGTTACAATCCAACTGTCTACATCCGCACTAAAGGAGGCATCGACACATTAACAGGTAGACTAGTGAGAACTGGCGTCAGAGGTGAATAAACAGCCCGTACGTTGAGCGCAGCCTCTCCGCACTTCTCGATGGCGGCCAAGCCCTGGTTGTGGATGTGAGTCTCCAGGAGTTTCTTCAGTTCGCCCAGACCGTCTGTGATCCGCGACACCAGGTTGTACATCCGGCCCAGGTCTGAGAGGAGACAGAGCAACAACAGAGTTGTCTTCTGCTTCTGGAGGTGTGGTCTTTCTAATTAGGTGTTTTCACAATCTTCAACAGTTTTACGACTAACTGCGACTTTCTTGACTTGCAAAATGATCTTTTAAATGGCCAAACAATGTGAGAGATTCATGGCACAATTCAAACATGTTGCTCCACCAGAGAGGGAGGAACTACTACGCACACACAAACATATAGTCGCAGTTTTACCTTCGTTCTTATCGGCATCCAGGAGGTTCTGAAACTCGGTGTGGAAGATCTCCAGGTGTTTCTCTATGAGGACCTGCTCACACTTCCTGGCCAGCTCGTCCTGGGTGGATTCATGGAGGTAAACCTGCACACGCCGCTGCTCCTCCAGCAGCCGGGCCTCCGCCTGGGGAAACACACACACACATTAAAATTATTACTACACTGACAAGATGAGCACCTTTACTGGCAGTTTTAATGCTTTGAATCCTTCCATTCATTCATTCATTCATTCATAACTGTGTGCAGCTGAAGTGGAAAGGCCGTCTACCTTCTTCATGTACTCGGTGACGGGGTTCTGCTGCAGGAACTCTGTGCTCTCACGCGTGTAGAAACGTTCTGTGTCCGTGAGGAACTGACACTCAAAGTACTCTTTGTACACGGACAGCGTGGGGCCTTTGGCGAGGGCGTCCTCCTCGTTCAGACCAAGCTCGACTGCAGAGGACGGGAGAGGCGAGACACACGGGAGCAGGTATTAATGCGAGGCGTCATCACACCACCACCATGATGTTTCAAGACCGGAAGCCCTTATTGACCTACCGTAAGACTGGACCACACCGCTGATCAGTCTGGTGTTAATGGTCTCACCATTCCTCTCTCTCTCTATCAGCTTCAGCACAGCGTTTGTTACCTGAAAGAGAGAGGGAGGTTTGTTTAGTTCATGTTAATCATTTGCACAATAATAAAAATTCAGCTGACACAACAAGGACAGACAGAGCTGGTCAGATTAAGGCACATGAATGTAATCACTGTGATGTGTCACTTCTATAAAAAGACACCGACACACCTGTTTGTTGAGGGGTCGGAATAAACACTCCCTCCAGGTCACCAGTGCCAGCTGGGAGGAAGGAGCAGCGTAGGAGAGGGGAGAAAAATGAGAGGGTTAGCAAAAGATCACACTTCAGGCAACATGTTTGTTCCTTGTGTCCGTTCCTTTAGATCACGGTGATCCAGATCAGCCCAGAGTTTTAAATGAGTTTCAGGGTCACGTGTAGCGGCTTGCACACACGTTCGGGTCCACAAGAGAGAAGAGTTTTAAGTTCAGTTTTAAGAAAACTGTGTATTTCCTGTTTGCATAATCATGACTTATTTGACATACAAATGGGCCACACCTCCTGGGAGGTAGTTCATCTTATGCACAGATATAAGACCCAGTAGTTCAACCGGTCAGACCTGTAATGTTAACCTGCTAATACTTCAGGTATAAGTATAGTGTGACATTTTAAACATGTGGTCTGTCCTCAAGGAAGGAAACTACAAAAAGTATGTCCACTGACAATGTCCCGTACAGAAACAGACCCCTTAAGATCTTTTTTGCTTGACCAAAAACAGCTGTTACATCGCTCTCTTCAAAGCCACCAGACTCCATTGTCAAAAACAGTCATTTTAACCACTCAGAACAGAGGAGCTGCTGGTCTAGCTGCTGTGACTGGTGAACAAAGACAGAGAACAACACGGACAAAATTACCGATCAAGGGAGCGGTAAACCAACAACTCCTGTGTACAATCCCTGTTTTAGTGAATGGAGTCTGGTGTGTGTGCAGAGAGCGATATAACAACTGTTTGTGGTGAAACCAAAAGGATCTTCCAGGTCTCTCTCTGTAGGGATCCTTTCCATGATGCTGTCACACACTTAGAATAACACTCTGAGCCTGTCAGTGGATCAAACAAGCACTTTTAGTACTTTGACTCACAGTCTACCAACATACACCAAAATATGTAAAAACAAAACAACATACTGGAGTTATCTTTTAATGTCATTTGGAGTTCAGATTATAGATCCCAGAGGGCTGATGTTACCATCTGAATTTATTTTAACTGCCTACAGCTTAACTATTACAAAAAGCACAGGGTATTTAACAGCAACCTCGGACTGTTGTGAACATCTGTCATGTTTCGTAACACCACAAAACATGCATTTCATTTTTTTTCTCCTCCCAACAGAAGCGAGCATGACTGGACGTTAGAAATACCCATTTTAAATGACCGACAGGCCCCACGTGCATCTGTTGGACGCTGAGAGCGGAACAGGAGGCCGTGCAGATATTAAGACATTACCGAGTAGATCTCATAGATTCCCTTGCGTCCCTCATCGCACTCTCGTCTGACCCAGTGGCGGTTGAGGTAGGCGCAGATCCCGTTGAGGACCTTACTAGAGAAACGGTAATCCTCCCACTGCTGGGTGTAAAACTTCAACACACACTCGTCCATCAGATCCTCGCCATCCTGCGGTGAAGGAAAGGCGAGAGGAAAACAAAGCACAGACACGGTAGGAGTGCATCAGCACACTTACTCACATTTAGACTTATTAAAAACAGTCTCATTCACTCTATGGAAGTAAATCCCAGTTTGGACAAACAGCCTTGTTTATTGTGTCACAGTCACCCTGTATTCAAATGTAGGCTACGTATTTACTGAGCTTGCATTTTGTATCGTCTCTTGTGTATTTGTTGTCGAGTTTTATGCATTTTACAAGCCCCATCTAGGGACGGGCGTCGCAAACTATAAATGCTGTGTTGTGAGGCATCAGTTTGTGCCAAATACTCCTCCAAATAGCCCTCTGATGAGTTCTTCTCAGGTGTGTGGACTCACCTTGAGCAGGCTGGTCAAATAGTTCTTCAGGAACTCCTTGAGTCGCTTGTAGAGCTCCAGGCCCACAAACTGAGCGCCTCCCGGAGTGGTGGACTTTTTGGAGGGCTTGGCCGGAGGCACGGAGCCCCTGCCCTGGCTGGACTGGTGGACGCTGGTACAATAGTTATATACATGTCTGAGGAAAGGGTTAAGGAACAAACACGGGGACGCCACACATCGTGTTCTGCCGACACTGAAGCTAGACAAAACCTGAAGTTTAATAAAGCTTGTAAACTCCATAAAAGGTTACTCTCTTTTAACCAGAGCATCACTCCATGACTACAATAACTATGTAACTGGTGACCAATGATGCAGCTCTGTACAGATTCTTGCTCCTATATAGTTTGTACCACTCACAGGATAGGATTACAGTACAGAGCTTACATGGCTGGGTGCATTTCGTACTTCAGGGAAATGATGACATCCTTTAGTGCTGGAAAGGTGCGCAAGAGGAAGGAAACAACCAAATGAGCCCTCAGAGAAAATCATCTCTCTGTGTACTTTGGAGTGTATTTTATGGAGTTTGCGTGCTTAAAGGGTGATTAAGTCGGTCTGGCTGTGAATAAAAAGTTCACATAGCGTCTTCCCTTTTTCATTTTCAAAATAAAATTACAGATCAAGACTTCCTGATTTCGATTGAGAAACCAAAAAAAAAGAAAAGTTCCAGTATTCGTAAAAACTACATCACTACCTCTGAATAATATTGGTAAGAAGTTCCTGACGTAAATACTTCCCTCACTACTAAAGAACAAGATGGTATTTTGAAGCAAAGGTTTGGTTCCGGTTTTCAGGCGTTCTTTTGTCGTAACTCATTTGATGAGCAGACGGCTATAAAACAGGCTGTGGTTTTAGAAAGGAGGAAGTAGTAAGCCAGTGCCACTAAACACACCACAACACACACTCACACACACACACACAGTGAGGGTGAGAACTGGCAAAATCTATCACTAATCTGTCTCTTGAGTAAAAACTTCAGGATGCATCAGCTGTTAGGGCAAGGAATTAGAAAGCAAGGACGGCAAATAATTTAAACTACAAGAACAAAATGTCAACAGTCACGTTTTTTAAACTTGTATGTGGTTCAGTCAATATGCCATATACTTTCAATTTGTCTTCAATCATCAATTTGACGTATTCGAATTAGAATTGAGACAATAACTTGATAAACTGGTGATTTTTTTTTTGAAAATGGAATAATCGTTTGATTTACTAAGCATTAAGCTGAAATGCCCAAAGAAACTATTCTAGTCCCTTGACTGTGAAGACTTGCTGCTTTTCTCCGTTTGTAAACTGAACATCTTCAGGTTTTGGGCTGTTGATTGAACGAGACAAGACGTCGGAGAACATGTGCCCACAACCAAATAAATGACCTGTCAATCGAATAAATAACTGGCAGATTAATCAATAATGAAATCAACCATTAGTTTCAGCCCTGATTCAAACTGCTGGTTTTGTCTGACAAACAGTCCAAAACCCAAATAAGTCGGTTATTTCTGTTGGACACAGTTCTGCAATACAATCGTTTTAAAAAAAATCAATAAAATCATTATTAATCAATAATTTGTGTTAATTGGAATGATGTTTAGCAAGTATCCCCTTCACATACATGTCCTGCATTATCTCTTACTCCGCTGACTTAAACTTGTTGCCAATAAAGCGACTACTTCCTCACATGAATGATAGTTTCAGCTTCACCCAGCGCCGCCACACAGAGCCAACCTTCCCCGGCCTCACAGGATACGTGTAGAGTTCCATGTAGCGTGACTTGGCCATGCTCTGCCGTGTGTACACCTGCTGGATGCCAGCCCGCAGGTCGTCCCATATCTGGTCCAGGCCTATCTGTTTCAGTCCGTGGGGGTTCTGGGTCCTGTTTGACGACATCGTAGAGCCCCTCGTCCTCTCCTCTCCCTACCGAACAATGCCCTCCCTTTCCTGCTCCGGCGGGCGTTCTCTCCCCCCGGCTCCTCTCCTTGGTTGATTTCGGTCCTGTTTCGCTCTGCTCTCAGAGTGCGCAGTCCATCTGGCGGCGGCGGCGGCGGCAGCAGCGCTTCGGGAAGCTGGTTGTCGGTTGTGAGACGGGATGCAGTCCCACTCTGCACGCCTGGGTGGCGCTATCTGCCACTCCTCCACCTAAAAGCTTTGGCACTCCTCACCAGATGACCTGCAAAGGAAGGAAGGTAGAAGAAAAATACATAATGATTAACCATCTTTGATTTAGCATCGTTATTGTCAGGAAACGTTAAGGGTTAGTTTAGAGAGCCGATGGTTTCTTCAGCACCGTTTCACTCGTCAGCCAGGTGGGCTACACAGATTTATCTCCTGACACCTGGCTCTGATCCCTGTGGCCGCGGCGCTGACCAGACCCTGACGTCACTCAGCTAATGACGGCTTAGTCCACTTCAGCGCCTCCCTGATTCTTCACCACAGTCAAGACAGTGCCCCAGTCCCTCTGGTCCGCCGAGCTCTTCTTCGGCCACTACGAGACGATTTTTATCTTTATATGTGCTGTTTGTCCAAAATCCTCCTCCAGACCTTTAAGTAGTCCACAGCACTCTGGAGTGGTGTTATCAACCATATATCTCCATTGGTGGAGGTCAGCCACTGCTGCAACGTTAGTATCAGGGATAAACAGTTATCCCAAATGCTGAAAGGGCTGCAGTGGCTGCAATGTAATCCTTTGTGGCAACTGCGCAAAGTAGGTCCACTGAAAGTGCTCGATTTCGCCACTGACAGGCTCAGATTGTTATTCTAAGTGTCTGACAACATTATGGAAAGGATCCCTATAGAGAGAGACCTGGAAGATCCTTTGTTTCATAAGAAACAGATGTTGTATCACTCGGTTCAAAGCCACCAGATTCCACTGACAAAAACAGTAATTTTAGCTGACAGAACATAAAAATTGCTGCCTCAATCAGGTAGTTTGTCTGTGTTACTGTGTGTTACACTAATATTATGTTGGAGCTGAACAAACCCTTTAAAAGCACCAAAAGTCACACAATAGCAAAAACAAACTAACCGATCAAGGCAGCGGTAGACCAGCAACTCACATCTCCTGCAAGATAAAATTCCTGTTTTTGTCAATGGAGTCTGGTGGCTTTGAAGAGAGTGATATAACAGCTGTTCCTGGTTAAACAACAAGGATCTTATAGGTCTATTTCTGTGGGGAACCTTTCCATAATGTTATCAGACCAATTTTCTCCTCCACTCCTACTGAGCATGAGGTCAGGTCACGACTGCGACGGGCTTGTCAGCAGCACTGATAACAGTCCAAGGAGGCCACATCATTAAAGCTAATTGAGAGACCTGAAGCTGTAATTTCATCCCCGCTGTCAGGACAAGAGGAGACGGTAAACGGACGCCAGAGTTTGCAGCGTCAACATCTTTCAAGCCACAGGGAGAGAAAATAAGACGGAGGGACGATACAGAGAGAGAGAGAGAAAAGGCTTCTCACACCAGACATGAATATCTGCTCAGATTATTTGTGCACTCAGTGTCAACAAAAAGCTTCCACCACCTTCAACTTCTCTACCGAAGCTGAGTGGAAGTGATTAGGCTTTTTAAGACACTGACATTTGACATAAGTGGGATAGAGAGAGAGCAAGAGAGCAGCACTTACACCAATTCACCGGTGATCTTATCAAAATGAGAGATAAAAACAACTTAAAGCTCATTACCAAACAGTGCTCAGGGTCATTTACTTCTATTTACTACATCAGAGACTTTTTCTCATGAAAGTCAATGAGGAAATGAGCCGACTTCTCTTCTCAGTGAACATTTTCCTGATGAGTTTCTGGTCTCAGACACAGCAGGATGTTCATTTAGTAAATGATGGTCCGTTTAGAGGAAAATACATCAGGGAGAGGGGCGGGGCTACATTGTGAGTAACCAATCACAGGAGGCTCATGCATAAACCTACCCAATCAGAGACAGGGGGAGAAAAACTGCATCACCTGCATCACTTCTAGCTCCAAACGCAAGATGGCGATTTTCAAAATGCCTCATATGCGGTCTATAACATACACGTTTTCTTCAGATTATTGCACCACTACGCCAATTCACTCAGTAAGGAAGCACAAGAAGAAGAACATTGAGTAGAAGAAGAAAGCGTGCGCGTGTTGTCAGTGAATTAATTAGCATAGCGGAGGAATAACTGTCGATCAATCATCATTTAAATCTCGCACCAGTGGTGGGGTACAGTGTTGCGGCACAACTAAATACAAAAAAATAATAAATAATCCATCTTTATGAAAGTATCACCAGCAACTGACAACAGCATAACCGACCAGAAGAAATCAGCCCTGGAATTAGCCCATAAGTCATTTAGTCATTCGACAGCCAAAAACAACAACAACTCATCTTCTGAAACGTGAGGATTTGCTGCTTTACTGTGTTTTCTTTCATTGTAAACCAAATCCCAATAGGGTTTCGCAGTGTGTCCCAGACAAAAGTAGCCATTTGAAGTTGAAAAAAAGTCAGATTAATTGACAAAAAGGGGGTCAAATCCAAATCAAGCGATGACAGCAGCTAAAGGGGATGTTTTTAGCTTGAGGCAGCTGTGATCGTCTTGGTGGCTCTGCAAGAAAACAGAAGACTGCTGGTTTAACTGATGACATAAACATTCATATTTAAGGGGTTACACAGCGTTTAGCCCACACAGGAACCAAACCGAGACGCGGCACCGTCATGACACGTCACTGGAGGTGCCGTTCAAAGAGAAAACACAGCGAGCTTTGGCTCTGCTCGCCGTGCAGACGCAGCCTCTGAGAACCAGGGAGGCTAAAGGGAGGAGGGTGCATGGGTAGAAACTGCTGCGTGGATGTAGGCAGCGCTGCTATATTTAGAAGCAGCAGGCATGCAGCGCTGCCCGTCTCTGGCCATTCACAGCTATTAAGGCCAGAGACTCAGGACGTGACCCAAGTACAGTCAGTCAGTCAGTGGAGGAGGGGAGGAAGCTGATTGACCCGCTCTGTTTACTTCCTCTCCCTGTTGACGAGTCCTGGCCGCCGCTGGTGGACGGTGAATGAACACACACGGAGCCTGAGAAGCTTATAAAAAGGCGTGGGAGGGGAAATACAGAAATATAGCTCTTTAATTTAAGACAGCAAATGTGTCTTGTTTGTAGGAAGCTGTTCACGACGCCTCGCTATATTTAGATGTTCATTTGGTACAGAAACACCAATTACTTTTTTCAGCAATGGTGAGCTTTTTATTGCACTGTGCAGAAAACAGAACAATCTAAAAAATTACTTTCATCAGCAATCCTTATTTTATTTATTCATTAAGTGCCAATGTTATGTACTGAAGTGGTTTCACTGACAGTTTGTAATGCCTAACAATCTGTCTTTATGCTCCTATTAGAGCTGCAACTATTAATCAATTAATTGCCAACTATTTTCAAAATCAGTTTGTCATTTTTTTTTTTTTAAAGAAAAACTCTCCTATTCCAGCTTCTTAAACATGAATATTTCCTGTTTTCTTTCCTCCTTTGTGGCATTAAAATTAATGTCTCTGAGCTTGTGATTGACATTTTTCAATATTTTCTGGCCCAAACACCTGATTGATTAGTGGGGAAAATAATCATCAGATTAATCAACTAAGAAAAAAAAGTCATTAGTTGCATTAACTCCTATGTTTGTCTAACTTTGGTGTATAGAGTGCTACTGTGCTTGTTGAATATATGTGGAAAAAAAAGAAAATATTTGAAAAACAACAATTATTCTTATTTGAGAAAACATTAGAAAATGGTGAAAAATGACCAACAGTCTGAAACCTAAAGATAATAAATGTACTATCACATTAGACCAAAAAACAGCAGCAAATGCTCAAATTAAGAAGCAGTCCAACATACAAAGCAGAATATGTATCACGGTTTAAAAACTCCAAATATCACGACTGAAACAAACAAAACTCACATGAAGCACCATTAAGATTTCATAAATCCTCCCTCTTCAAAAGCTGCTTGTCCAAAAACAATCCAAAAAAAGTCCATAAATATTCGATTTGAGGATATTTAAGAGAGAAAAGCAACAAATCTTTATGTTTGAAAAGCTGGAGTCGGAGAACATTTGACATTTTTGGTCAATAAATGTCTTCAGTGATTATTAAAAATAGTTTTCCTGCGAGAGAAACAACCAAAGATTTCAATTCTTTGCAAACAATTTTCCCAAAGATGTCAAAAAACACCAGTAATAGATTTTCAGTTCAGACACTGCAGGCTGAGCAATGCTGAGGAAAATGATGATGATGATGAGGAGCAGTGAGGCAGACAAGAAGCCTCGACACAGCAGTAACCTCCAGGCACATCAGGACTCGGCCTTCATCAGTCAATAAAATCTGTCGTCGTCTCCAGCCTCCCCCCTGCCCGCCGCCCGCCGCCCCCACAGGCTGACCACAGCACTGCAGCTGCTGTAACACGACCAGACGAAACTACGGCTCTGCGATCACAAAACGTCCCGAGGTTAAACAGAAAGAGCTGGATACCCACACGTGATTACACAACCAGCGGCTCTTTCTGCTGGGGAAGATGCGCAACATCCACGCACACGGTTCCCTTCGATGGGAGAGCGGCTCTGAGACTCAAGAGCCTGTTTATATTCATCCAGCAGGATTAAAACAATACAGGGCACTTTGGTCCAGCTACCACTGACAGCAGGAAGTGATTCTGGGTCTACAAGCTGCAGAAGAGCTCCACGTCATGACTTACGGACGCCACGGTGAGGACATTTCCTCAATGACGCTCAGCATCTGTAGAGCTTGATTGCAGGCATTAGCTTTTTAGGTTTTCCTCCTAAATCCAACCCATAACCCTCTGATAGGAGGGAAGAAAGACCAAACTTGAACTAATCAATTGACGCAGCGATCAGTTTCTGCTGTGTTCTGTGAGATAAAATTACTGTTTTTGTCAATGGAGTCTGGTGGCTTTGAAGAGAGCCGTGCAATGTTACTGCTATTTCTGGTTAACAGCAGTAATATTGTACAGCTGCCACCAGACTCCATTGACAAAAACAGTATTTTTATTCACAGGAGTTGCTGGTCTACCCCTGCCTCGATCAGTAAGTTTGCTTGTGTTATCGCCAGACTTTTTTACTGTTTAAAGAGTTAATTCAGATCCAAACAAACTCTTTAAAACACTAAAGTCACAGCAACTCCTGTGTGCTGTGAGGTAAACTTACAGGCGATCTACTGGACCAATTCAAACACTTTTAGTACGTACAAGTCATCTCAAACCCCCCAAAATATGTAAAAGCATGGTTTAAAATACCAGAGAGATTAGATTATCATTATCCTCACACAGCTACTATTTGGATGTTATCACGCATTAAAATGGGATATTTATATATGTGTACCAATACTCGAGTAAAAAGTTAAACACGACCAATTTCCAAGATCTCAGGTGTTTATTTACACGCCTTCAACACACACACACACGGCGCCCAGACTCCAGACCCGCTTCAAGCCTCTGCTCCTCTTCACCAGATCCTCGCTTAACTCGGAGAGGCAGCCCCTACCTGAGGCGCTCCAGCAGTTACCATGGCAACTGGGGCAGACAATGCCTGCGAGTCGCCGCTCGACAACAGAAGGTGAGAGCGCCGATTCTCTTCCGTATCTCCTCCGCTTTCTATTCACCGGCGGTAAAGAAAGGTGCCCTTCACAGCAGCACTGGGGTCAGATTTCAGGTTCCCACACCAGGAGGTACTCCGATATTCACAGCTACAGTATCTGACCTACAATCGGTCCCACGGCTGCCCGCCGGCGTGACCAGCAGTAACAGGATGTTGCGGACGGCTTGTTGACTGGCAGCAGTTTTCTAGAAAGTTTTGTTGTGAAACAGGAATCCCGGGCCGTGACTTCGACGGCGGCGCCACGTTCCTCCTTCACACGAGGCAGGAAGGCAGCCAAGTTCAAAGGTCGTGACTTCTTTCAGGGAAGAACCAGGCTATACGTGTCTGTCAACAAGTCCTGCTGACAGGATGTGTGATGGTGTCACTCAGCCAGGAGAAGCAACATTAACAGCTCTTTTCTCCTTCAGACTACCATCAAGTTAGCAACTGTTTTGATAACTGATAGCTGGTTTAATTAAAATATTCTTAGGTTACAGCTTCTCAAATGTGAAGATTTGATGCTTTTTGTTGTTTGTTTGGTCTACAAATGTCTCTCTCAGTGCCCAGAGCTCATGGTGACGTGTCCAGGTGTCGTTTTATTCGATCAACAGTCGAAAGCTCAAAGATATTCAATTTACAACCATATAAAACAGAAAAAATCCTCACGTTTAAGCAGCTCAAAATAGTTGCCGATTCATTTTCTGTCAGCCTAATCAATCAACGACTGAATCAGCTTGGGAAACATGGCTCTGGGAAATCATGATACTGACCTGTTATAAAACGGTGTTTCATATCAATTACATTCTGTCATAATGAGCCACTGACTTGGTTTTCATCTCCACATCGACCCCTCATGTTACCTTATATTTACAGGATGTTAACTTTCAGAGGTGTACACATCTTACATTATCAGAATCAGTATTGGAAGAGGAAAAGAAAGTTGTATTTGTGTAAGTATAGTGCAAATATTTCCATTTCACCCCGTTTTCCCCCAAGATATTAAAAACATTCATACATATATGTGACTTATGTCCCTCGAGGACGTCACAGTAAACATTATTAAGACGGTTTCTTACACTGGGAAACTCTAAACAAGACTGATTATACAGCCTGAAGCACTGAAAATGACAGCCGCCGCCAAAAACCAATAACAACCAGTATCATAAAGGGGGGGGGGGGGGGGGACGGAAGAGACCAACTGGGGACAGAGAGGGGGGACCAGCACATCATTAAAACAAGTCTTACTCCTACAAACTGCTTAAATATTTTCATTTACATTAAAATACAGCATCACACAGATTAAGTTCCTTACCCAGCTATCTGCTGTGCACAGCGGCAAGATGACTCCAGACTCCCTGCAGATATTTTTATATTGGGACTTGTACCGTAGGTGGAGGTGGGTTATCTGCCAGAGCGGCTGGCAGACGAAGCGAGCAGCCAAACCTCACCTGCACTCAGCAGGTTTCTACTCTCCCCTCACTGAACAGGCCTTTACCGCTCTTGCAGTGCAGAAGGTGTCACCACAACTCAGGAACAAGAGTGTGTGCCTCAGGGTCGAGTGTGAGAGTGTGTGTGTGTGTGTGTGTGTGTGTGTGTGTGAGAGAGACGTTTGGTGAACGGGAAGGATGCAGGGAGGGGGGAGGGAGGGAGGAGAGAGAGAGGCAAAGAAAGTGGCGCTCGTGGGAAAAAAAGCTCAGCCTGGTAAATCTGATTACCCTGGTCACCGTGCGTCCTGGCCAGACTCAACAACCTAATACCCTACATTTAAAACACGAGCAATAAAGACCACAGCAAAGCACACACACACACACACACACACACCTGCCATCACTTCTGTGTTTTCACAGTCAAACCACAGACACACGTCTGATCAATTAAATTTGTGCCCTCCTTAAACATGACTTCTGGTGACCAAAATAAAAACATCAAACTCTGAGGGTGAGTAATGACGAAAGTGTGTGTGTGTGTGTGTGTGTGTGTGCAAAGCTATCATGTGCCGGGTTAGGCGGCCGGGGAGAACAGTTCATTAGCGTAAGCAGCTTTTGATTTCTGTTGCTCTGCTCAGCATTCGGAGGAGCAGCCGCTCGGAGCCTCGCAGCCCCGTTGGACTGACCGTACAATCGCCGCCCTCAGTGCCGCCGCTTCGCCGCACCCTGTACATGCTAAGCAGGCCAACCTAGACGGGTCAGACCGGGTGAAGGAGGAGGCAGGACAGCACGATTGCCGCCGACATCACTTTAAATCTCACATTTTGAACACGGCATCAACAAGCGTATAATTTCTAATCCAAGCAGCATGTCTACATACTGCTGATTTGCCAGAAACACTTCCCTGGAAGCAGCACTAATCATTTTACGCTGCCAAACAATCACCAGAGTGGACTGATTTTAGTCCAGCAGTGAAACGACCGGCCCTTTACACTCAGCATGTGTGTTGCGAAAGGCCGTATCAGGTGCAGCATGTGGTGTAAACATCACTGGAAAAAACAAAACGCCTTAAATAGATATGAAAATGCGACACTGCTCTCAAAGTAATCCTTGAATGTAACACACCAGCGTCTGCACAACAGTAACAATAAAACCATCAATGATATTTCTTCTTATTGTTATTAAAGGTAAACACACAAGCTTCTCTTCAAACTCAAATATTCCACAAGATATGATAGAGCAGAAATAAGCCTCTGACTCACCGAATGCAAGGATGAACAAGTCTGCAGCTGTTTTATATACGTGCAAATGTATCATCCTTCCCACCCTGTGGTCTGTGCAAACCTGTGCAGACCCTCCCACTCAAACAGGCTGAGTATGAGGTGCTAAAAACGTGTCTACACATGCACAATTAAGCCTCCTCACTCCGTATAACAGCTGACGCGGCCAAGCAGAAAAACTAGATGCTCTCTCAGTGGCCGCAAGCTAACAATATTAATATAATTCACATTTGGCCCTAAAGAACTGACGCTCGTGGCTGACGATTCCTTCTCTCCTCTTGTAATGTGTCACAGAACAAGAGTATGTTTCTTTTAATCCCCTAAATTAAGGTTAGCACTCCTGAAAAGCTTCACTTTGTCTTCACTTTCCCATACACGCATGTCGTTACCTGCCAATACCAAGAGGGAAAAATCTGGTTTTAACTTCATCTGTCAATTTAGATTACGGTAAATCTTCATCCGAACAATTGGAGGTTACATTATTCTGTCTTTAGACGCTGCAGAAAATAAAACAGACATATATTACAGCTCATACACCTTCAGCCATGAAAGACAACCATGCTTTTCATGCTTAAAAAGTCAGGATAATGTTATTTCAGCTATCAAGAGAAGGAGCCAATAAGCTACCGGCAGGATTCTCTTCCAACAGCAGCGTCTTGACTCAAGAGAGACAGAAATAAACTACAAATACAATCCAAGACTGGAGAGAAGTTGTGTTCCAACGCCTCCAGGCCTGGAAAAGACTGGTTTGATTACTGAATCAATCAGATCTTCCATGTATGCGCATCTATCGATCAAACTTTAAAAAGTGGCCCAGAGAAAGCTGCAGGAGACAAAACTGTATTCGATGTGAGTGCAGGAGACTCTTCCACGTCTGTCCCATCAATATTAACCATTTACAAACTCCCCTGACTGATGCATGAGACTTTAACATGAACAACCAGCTGCGCCAACTTTGTTATTTTCCATTCAAATTAAACAAATCAAGGGTCAAAGAGGCAGGCAGCGACCAACAACATTTTCCTCCAGCAGAGGAAAGCTTGTCCCCCCTTTTCCCCTCATATTTTCCAAACATTTCCAGGCCCAGGAAGTGGCTTTTCCAGGAGTGTGGGAGCCTTGTGTGTCAGGTTCAAATCTCTCTCCTCCACTCCACAGCGGCAGAGGGCCGATATGTTCAGTTTACCGACGAGCTGTAGCTCGGTCACCTAAATCAGGCCCCAGCCAGCATCCCACAGAATACAATGAAGCCGTACAATAGCCGCCTTTTGAAATATTAGCGGAGATACTAGCTGCGGACGATGTCAGACACTGCTACGCAACACTGCTAGCTAACTATCATTAGCTCCTCTGGCTCGATTAGCCAGTTAGCTTGTTAGCTTTGGCTAGCCTGGCGCTGGGTGGACTCGTTTAAAAATCAAACCGCAGCCTCTATTTAGACCACATTAATGATTAATTTAGATAAAGGTGTAGTGTTTGGGGTACATTTAAGATAACCGCCGCCCTGGCCGAGCTAACCGCAGTGGTCAGGACACACCAACTGCCTGTGTTGTTGCTGTAAAATGGCAGCCTAGCTTCTCGGGCTGCTCAATAATGAGTCAGGAAAACAGTTCGCTAGCCGTTTAGCATTAGCATGCTAGCTCTCGGCTAGATCGGGAGAAAATAGCGCCACCAGCTTTGCGTTCACAGCTCCCGGGGCGTCTTCTTACCATTTTAAGGCCGTCGCTGTCACCGTACAACCGTTGTGTGCGTGGATTTTGGGGCCCAGAAGCGGTCTCCTCCGCCGTCTCTTCGTTCCTGTGTGTGTGAGTGTGTTTGCTGCCCGTTGCTAACTGCGCTCTGCTTCGTTCGCACAAAGATCAGCTCAGCAGCCACCGAATCATGCCGCCTTCAGGGGCTGTCGGAAATATGAGCGCTACGACAAAAGAAAAAAGAAAGGAAGATTAAGTGACACACAAATTTAGTGAAAGTGGGAATTAATTTCTTCTGCACACAACAAGTCGTAATGCAGAAGATGTCCGTTTAACGTTTTACATCTTGTTTTGCCTTTAACAGATATAATCTACATTTTTAGTATTTTTTTTTATCATATTGTGTATTATAAATGTGTCTTTAACATTTTTGTATCTTATATTTTTATTTTGCATTTATTTTTCTTAATTATGCACCAATATACCAAGCCGAATTCCTTGTAATGTGAAAACTGACTTGGTAATAAATGCAATTCTGATTCTGTTTTAGATTCTTTTTAGAGCACCAATCAAACAACAACACACACACAAGAGTATAAAATAATAATAATATAACTACTACTAATAATACTACTTCTACTACTAATAATAATAACAATATAAACTTTATTTATACAGCACCTTACATGCATAGATACTGTATGTATACAGTGGGTTTATATTTCCACATAAAAAACATTTTCCTGCTGTCTTCAAACAAACTTTAGAATAATGAATAAAACAATTGAGGTTTTTATTCCTCAGGAGACAAAAAAGTAATAACTGATGTTATTCAAGGCTGATTAACAAAATAATGTGTCTGTTTCTGTTTTGTACACAGATTAAAAATAATAAACCACCTCCATGTTGATCCCATTTTTACTTATCGTCATGTAAATGTTATGTTTTCATATTGACTGAACACAGTTTCATGTTTGTTTGTATTTTTATTAAGCTTTTGTCTTCATGTAGCACATCATGATGATCCTCCATGTTTCGGTGTAATAGCAGAATTATAAAATTGAGAATGATTTATAAAAAAACAAGGACGTATATGAATTAAAAAAAATACAAATAAGGGAAATATTCTATTTTCTAATATTCTAAATAAATATAATAAAATAAACATATTAATAGAAAAATGCAAGTAAATTATAATATTAATAAACATTATAGATTACAATTATAAACTATAATAACACAAAATTACTGAAAAATATAAAATAAATAAACACATAAGGACATACATTAGAATTTTTTTTAAATCTCTAAAATTCTGTTGTTTTTTTTTACTTTATTTTGTTTCCTTTATTCATTTTTTTAAAAATAGGGAAAGAGGGTTGTAAACCTAAAAAAATAAAATAAAAAGAATGAATAAAGAAATTTCCAAATAAAAACAGTTTAGATATTTGTTACTCACGCATTCACGTTGTCATGGCAACAAATCATATATTCATGCGTAAAACAGCGAGTCACATAATAAACTCACCTGTGAAGCACTCGATCCTGAAAAGTCGGAGCCAACGAGGATTCCCTGAACGCAGCACCAGCGTCACCGAATGACGTCGCCGTTGGACTACAACCATGGCCGCACAAAACAACTACAGACGCCTCGGCGACAGATATTGCAATATCTCCCACGCATGCGCATTAGGCCGTTTCAGTCACCTAATATGACATTTAAAATATGCATGCATGAGAGCAGCCGCGCGGCTCGTGACATTTAGCTCCCCGTCCTTTAATCTGTGCGCTGCTGGTGTCACATTAAAATCATCCGGATGGAAACACGGATGTCTTCCTTCAGCAGTCCGGCGGCTCGTGGTGTTCGTCCCACTGACTGTGCATTATTTTACATTACACGCACTGACTTAAATTATTTTTTAATCCTCAGTGGGAACCAAAATGCTCCCCAAACACACGCCGAGCATCATTTACATGGTGTGCCGCCTCTGAAACGGCCCGAATACGACCCCTGCTGGTTGATGTCTGAATGACTACAACAGTTAAAGTACTAACACCACACTAAAAATACTCAGTTACAAGTAAATGTCCTGCATTTATCTGTTAGTTAAGTAAAAGTATCTGAGTATAATCAGGAAAATGTGGTTGTTATATCACTCTCTTCAAAACCACCAGACTCCATTGACAAAAACAGTAATTTTACCTTGCAGAACACAGGAATTGCTGTTCTTCCGCTACCTCGACTGGTTTGTTTGTTTGTGTTATTCTGTGGTGTTGGTGTTGTTTAAAGTTGGTTCACATCCGACAAATACTTTAACGTATGCACAATAACACAAACAAACTAACCATTCGAGGCAGCAGTTGACCAGCAACTCCCAAGTCCCTTAAGGTAAAATTAGTGTTTTTGTCAATGGAGTCTGGTGGGTTTGAAGAGAGTGATAAAACGTCTGTTTCTGGTAACTCCACACCAATCTGATGACATGTAAAAACCTGAAACTGGTATGAAAAGATGATTCAGGTCACTAGAGCTCCAAATGTAGATTAATCTGCAGCTGAAAGTAGTCCCTAACAGATGCACTTATTCTCTCCTACTTAAGATGCTTAAATCTGCAATGTCCCGCTGTTTGGGGGGAATTAAGGACATATGCTGCAGGAAGCAGAAAGAGGAAAAAGACGAAGATAGAGAGAACAATATGGAAAAGGAAGAAAATTTATTGCGCAATTCAAAGCCAAAGAAAAAAAGGGCTTTTAATATGCTTCTTAGTGATGTGCATTGATTTGGCGTCTCTGAAACATTGTTTGAAACAACAAGAACAAAGGTCAGAGGGCACAACATCTTCTTTAAATACACAGCTGCACAACCATGTGATGCCCGATTTATACTTCGCCCATAAATCTACGGCATATGTACGGTGCTAGCATTAGCATGTTTTTTGTAATTTGAGTGTATTTACCCTTTACACTGTATGATTTGTATGTAATATAAACCACATAACACATTACATACAATGACTTTATACAAAATATAAAGTAAACTGCTTCATAAATTGGGCCGTTTTGTGTTTAAATAATGTTATGTGTACATTTTTCTGTGCGTTTTCAATGAATCCAGTGTAAAATCATGTGACCTTGGACACTCAGCTCCTCAGGACAGGTGTTTGCTCCATCACCTGCGTCTTCATCTGAAACAGCAACGAGTCAAATACACAGACACAGAAATGATTGTTCAGTACATGAGGACACTCAAAGGTGCTGCGTCTTTGTAAAAGTGTTTGTGAAATGAATGCTGGCGCCACATTTAAGGTTAAGTGTCAGGTGTTTCTAAAAATAAAGATCCTGTATGTCTGTATCTGTATACTGTAGATATCTGCTACGGGTCAAAAACAACCCAGAAGGAAGCAAAAACAGCTGCTATATTACTTGGTTCAAAGCCACCAGACTCCATTCACAAAAACAGTCATTTTGCCTCCTGGAACAGGGGCGTTACTGGTCTACTGCTGCCTTGACTGATTGGTTTGTTTGTGTTATTGTGTGATTTTGGTGTTTTAAAGTATTAATTCAAATCCAAACTTATGTGTTAAGATATCAAAACCACAGCAACTAGAGCAGCAACTCCTGTGCTCTACGAGGTACAATTATGGCTTTTGTGAATGGAGTCTGGTGTGTTTGCAGAGAGCGCTATAACGGCTGTTTGTGCTTCTACTTTTGTACTTTTATTTTACATTTACTTGTATTTCTACCTCTTGCTATGATGATCTAAGAGATCTTGAATCCTTATTATTTTGTTTTCTCCAGTATGTTCTAATTAAAGGTTACATGTTCTAGTGTTGTATTCTGTAGCTGTGTGCAAGACACAATTCTAAAAAACTCAATTATAACGAATGCTTGAAATGTCAAATAAATTAACGTTAATGTAGTCAGACCGGTTTCCTCTTGGCTTGCATCATTTCCTGCTGCTGCTTCAACCGCACCTCCTCCAGACTCATACAGCCACCTGCGAACACACACACACACACGTTTAATATGTTTATTCCATTCATCTGACTGTACAGGTGTGTGTGTGTGTGTGTGTGTGTGTGTGTGTGTGTGTCTCACCAACACTGCTGGGGTTAATGGAGACATAACCCATCGCTCTGCTCAGCCGAAGCTCCTCCAAAGCGGCGAGCTCCGCCTCCGCCTCTGCTCGACCAATCACACATCACATAACAAATTAAGCCGACGCGAACACTCCAACATCATCTGGTCTGTGGCAAACATTTAATCTGTAGAGGTAATAATAATTAATCAACAATAAAATGCTTTGTCATTTTGACTAGTAGTAAATAACTGTTAGTTAACTGGTTGAAAAGTTAATTGTACAAATCAACTATTACCATTGGCTTCCATTCAAACTCAATTAATTGGTAGTAATTCAAATTAAAGATATCAGCATTTCACTACTAACCAGTGAAAAATGTTAATTTTTTATATTAACTAGTGGAAAATTATAGATATCTGTAACTTAATTACAATGAGTCGACTTTTACCATTGACTTCTATTGAGTGACGCTGAGTGTTAGTAAGTTCAAATTAAAGATATCTACAGTTCATCACCAACTAGTCAAAAATGTTAATTTGTTAATATTAACTGGTGGAAAAGCTAATAGCAGATATCTGTAATTTAATTACGAGTCGACTTTTACCATTGACTTCCATTCAAACTCAATTACTGATGTTTTAAAGAATTACTACCAGTTGTTTTACAGATTTCTTGAATCAACATTTTCAAAATGCTCCTCTGATTCAGTGTTTAAAGGGTTTTTGCCGTAACGACTCACTTCTCTGGATCTCTCTCCTCTTCTTTGGGTTCGGGGGAATGACAGTAAAAGCTTTGTGGCTGAAACAGAGAAAACACACACACACACACACACACACACACACACAATCTGGTTTATTCTCCGTGTTTTAGGGATTCTGTGAGTGAGCGGAATCACAAACATAGTCGTTATATAGCTCTCTGCAAACACACCAGACTCCATTCACAAAAACAGTAATTTTACTCTGCAGAAAATGGGAGTTGCTGGTCTAGTTGGTGTGACTTTGGTGTTTTAACATATTATTTTGGATCCAAACTAATGATTTAATACACTAAAAATCACATAACAACACAAACAAACTAACTAATCAAGGTTGCAGTAGACCAGCAACTCCTGTGTTCTGCAAGGTAAAATTTGAATTTTTGCCAATGGAGTCTGGTAGCTTTGACGCGAGTGCTATAACGGCTGTTTGTGGTTAAACTAAAAGGATCTCACAGGTCTATCTCTGCAGAGATCCTTCCCACGGTGTTGTCAGACACACACAGACACCACTTCATGACCTAAAAATGAGTCAAAGGAAGCATCCATTGTTTGCGGATGTTCACAGTGACAGTGTTCAGCAGTTCAACCTGCAGGTGTGACATGACAGTGGGCAGTAAAGCGTGTGGGATTAATCCACGGCGACAGATGGCCACAGACAACAACAGGAGGAGGACGGATACTTCAGGACAGTACACACCTGCCTTTTACTGCAGATATTTCACACACACACACACACACACACACACACACACTGAGAAAGGCACCAGCAAGATTCTGTAAAAGTGCACAGATGCCATGAAAATAATCCTTTAAAACAAATATTTAGCCTTATTATGGTTCAGGGGCATAAAAATCTGATGAGCAAGAATATTATGTACTTTATTTTAGATTTAATTGTATTCAAGCAGGTGTTCAGTAGCACTAACAACATTAAAACGAACCTGGAGGTAGATTATAGTTGAGTTATACCTGAGTGTATTTTCTTTTTCTAATAAATCAATAGTTTAGACTCTTAGTTTAAACTAAGTGTAAACTTGAGAGAACTTTTTAAGCACAAAGGGTAACAGTGAGTTAGAAGTATCTGTTATTAAGATAATAAACAATATCAAACAGCACCTTTAGCTCAGATATCATCTGTATTGTCTGAAGATCAACCCTGTAGCCTTCAGTGTGACTTCAGGGCTGAAAAAAGGAAATCTGACAAACAACTATGGAGGATTAACCCTTTTATTTTGGGACTATTTAAAGAACAGATGCATGAACAAACACACATTTTAATGTTTCAGTGACATCATGTGTCGCCTTGGATGGAAATAAGGTACCAGAGTGGATAACAAGCACGAGGACTTCTCCTCCGTCTCACCTCTGACTTCCGCTCTTCGTCTCCGTCCCGGCGCTCCGCTGCTCCCTCGTCACCTCCCGGCATTTTGGGTTGCCAGCAGCATGCAGCGTCCTCCGATGGTCCGGGTTTGTCCTGGACCTGTTCTCGGCCCCCCTAGGGGCGGTGGAGCTGGACCTGGTCCTCCTGTCGCTGCTGGGTTTGCGCTGCGCCCCACGGGTGTCCCCCTGTGGACACCTCGGGCAGCTGGACGCGCGGTTTTTACGCACAGGCGGCACTTTGAGCTCACTGCGCGCCCCGTTAACCACCGTCACCTTCACCGGTTTGGGTCTCTCGAGGGTTTTCCTTGGAGTCTCCACTGATTTTGGCTTGATGACTTTCGTTGATGGCATTTTTTCTTTTTCTATTTCGACGTAAAGTTTCTGTTTTTACGCGTCATCTTCTGCGCACTCATCCATAAACATCCACCAAAATCCAACTTTTCCTTACTGTGGCTCGGTTGCTATGGAGCTGGCACCCTGGCAACTGATGTCTCAAGTCACACAGAGCATGGCAGCATTTCCGGTCTGAAATTTCAAAATAAAAGCACCAACATTAAACCTTTAACAATAAAATCGCAACAAAACATGGCAGGTGGGTGCATTTGGCACCAATCACAACAACACTAATGATAAACTGACTTTAGCAGCAGAGCGGAGAACCATTCTGACAACCAAATACTCATTTTTTAAGCAGAAACCCGCAGGTTTTCTTCTTCTGTGAACTAAGTAGCTCTGAGTTTTGGGCAGCTGGTTGGACAAAACAAGCTGTTTCAAAATGCCAATGTGTCAGGAGATGATTTTTTCACTGTATTCTGACAGTTTTAGACCAAACAATAATGAGAATAACTGATAATGAAACGTTTTGTTAGTCGATACTCGCGTGTGTCAAGTATTTCCTTTGATATTTCGGCTTCAACACTTATTCAGACTACTTCTACTGATGCTCATCCACATTTAGAGAACGTAGTGCAGACCTGTAATATCATGTCAGTTTGCAGCGCAACAAGGTTAAATCTGTTTTAACAACCCAAACATTTGCAGTCATTTTATTGTGAAGGCAGCGCCGCCTGGTTTCCGGTGCAGACCCGGCTGTGTGCGCTCAGATTGGCGCAGATTAAAGTGAGTGACGCAGCAGAGTATTTGTTGTCAGTGTGCGTCCAATGACAGACGCTCATCCGATTACTGACACGAGACTCTACACAGGTCACATGACCACATAGAGCGAGATTAAACAACACGGAGCATAAATCTTCCTGTTTTATCCTTCAGCATCACAAGCAACACTAATAAACTGGGATTATATTACAGTACTACTACAGTACTACTACAGTACTACTACAGTACCACTACAGTACTACTACAGTACCACTACAGTACTACAGTACTACTACAGTACCGCTACAGTACTACTACAGTACCACTACAGTACTACTACAGTACCACTACAGTACTACAGTACTACTACAGTACCGCTACAGTACTACTACAGTACCACTACAGTACTACTACAGTACCACTACAGTACTACAGTACCACTACAGTACTACTACAGTACCGCTACAGTACTACCACAGTACTACTACAGTACTACTACAGTACTACAGTACTACTACAGTACTACTACAGTACTACTACAGTACTACTACAGTACCACTACAGTACTACTACAGTACTACTACAGTACTACTACAGTACCACTACAGTACTACAGTACTACCACAGTACTACTACAGTACTACTACAGTACCACTACAGTACTACAGTACCACTACAGTACTACTACAGTACTACTACAGTACCACTACAGTACTACCACAGTACCACTACAGTACTACTACAGTACTACAGTACTACTACAGTACCACTACAGTACTACTACAGTACCACTACAGTACCACTACAGTACTACAGTACTACTACAGTACTACTACAGTACTACTACAGTACCACTACAGTACTACAGTACTACTACAGTACTACTACAGTACCACTACAGTACTACTACAGTACTACTACAGTACTACTACAGTACCACTACAGTACTACTACAGTACTACTACAGTACTACTACAGTACCACTACAGTACTACAGTACTACCACAGTACTACTACAGTACTACTACAGTACTACAGTACCACTACAGTACTACTACAGTACTACTACAGTACCACTACAGTACTACCACAGTACTACAGTACTACTACAGTACCACTACAGTACTACTACAGTACCACTACAGTACCACTACAGTACTACAGTACTACTACAGTACTACTACAGTACTACTACAGTACTACTACAGTACCACTACAGTACTACAGTACTACTACAGTACTACTACAGTACCACCACTTTACATGACACCTTTAAATCCACCCATCCGATAGCTTGAACCTTTGTGCTGCATCATAATGATAGAAAGTCAAATAAAACAATAATAACTGCATCATTTATCTCATGTTGGTGATAGAATACATGACACATAATATAATATATATATATATATATATATATAATATTATATTATATTGGAATTAAATACATGAATTAAATCAAGACAGAAATGTTTTAGATTTTATGCCACTGAATTTAAGATTTTATATCTATAAAGTAAAATCTGATGCAGAATAAGAGTTTAAACTACAAAACACAAAGAGTACATAAAGTTGAGGTACTTGTACTTTCTGTTTTCTGCTACTTTCTACTTCCAGTCCACCAAATCTCAGAGGGAGATCCTCTACTTTAGTTACTTTACAGATTCAGGTGAACTAAACAAAGTATAATCAGCTCAACAGGAGGACAAAGAGGACGAGAACATAGACTTAAGAACAACAGAAATAAATGGCACATGATGCAAATGAACAACTGACATGAGTGTGGATTAATTAAACATATTAAACATAAATTGCATTAATATATCAATGAGGAAATTCACATTTGGAGCTTCCCAGGAGTATTTAATAAATATATAACTCAAACTGACTCCACATTTAGCAGCTGCAACATCAAAACAATGACCACATTAATGATTAATAACTGTCATCTAATAATATAAGAACTATTATTCTCCATTCTGCATTATGAGTACTTTCACTTTTTCACTTAAATATCATTCTCACTGCTGGACTTTTAGTTAGTTAGTTAGTTTAGTCAAGGTAAAAGTACTTCTCTCTCCCCTGCTGATAATATAATATTATTTTTTTTAATGCCAAAACCAGTTTTTGAACATTTCTCTAAATATGAACGGTGAGATACTGACATGGATCATGAAATACCTGCAGAATGTGAGTGTTTTTTTAAGAAGCCTGCATATTAATTATTGTTTTTAACACTTTCAGGACTGCGTTTTAATGTCGTCGCACTTGTACAATGACAACAGAGACATCTTCTGTTCTGCCTTTACACTAATAAAAGGTGAGAGTTCAGCTGATGATAACTCTGTTCTTTAATTCATGACTGTCAGGTGTGATTAAGCGCCTCCATGTCGTGCACAAGGAGCTGAGTCCTCCCCGCAGTGTGCAGCGCGCCTGCAGCAGCCTGGCTGAGTGCATGCGAGCCTCCTGCGGTCCTCCTGAGCTCTGAGTGGTGCTGTCTCGCCTCTGCCGCCCTGTGAAAATCTGCCTTCCATTGCATTTCTCCACCAGCCGACTAACCAGGCCCCTCGCAGCCGCTACACGGTGGCCCCGAGCCGGGCTGATTCCCCCCGCAGACCCGGCAGGTGTGACGGCGGTGGTCCACCGGAGGACGGGCGGCCAACGCAACCCCAGTGGATGCCGTTTTTACGGAGTGCTCCGCGGGAAAAGCCCGGGATGTGATCAAATCCTAACCAAAGTGCGACACACACAAGCCCATGCACATCATAAACGGGCCTGCCTTGCATTGCAACTTTGCGTTTTTTGGTTTTTTTGCGCCTCTCTGCAGCAGGGGGCCACGGGCACGTTATCAGAGGTGAGGCTGGGGAGATTATTGTCTCCGGGAGGGTGACGCGCTCTCCACAACAGCCCCTGCGCTGTCAGACGAGGAAGTGAGGCTTCACACACGCCCATTTCAGCCCGTCGACCCTGCTAAAAAAGCCCAGACCCGTTCATCAGACACCAGCAGCGGACTGTGGAGACATGCGGTCCCTCTCGGATGGACGACACCGGGAATAAGCTGCAGGACGACGCCGACTTGAGTGGGTAGGTGACCGCGCAGCTTTACGCATAACCTGGACATGACAATTCCCCAAATTGTTATTATCGTGAGACTTCTCCACTGTGAAGGCCTGTCTCCATCTTTTTTTTTTTTTTTTTGATAGTCACATGCATGATCTCTGGCCTAACTGTCACCGACATGCAGTGTGACTTATGGGAGCCATCGCCGTCCGTCTGCGAGCGTAAACTGGGGCCGAGGGAGCACAGCTAGCAGGCTGCGGGCCAGATGTCAGCATCTGCCCGCTCTGCGTGGAGTGGCACCTGCTTGCGTGGTGATGTTGCGTGAGTTCAGGCTGCAGACCCCGTTTAAACCTCAGTTTAAGTAGGTCCTCGCTGCAGATTTGCACCAATCTCCACATGTTGGGATAACTTCATCCACGTTTAGCCTCCAAGGACCATCAGCCCCTTTGTTTTGTTGATTAAGACCTCACAGAATTCAGAGATTTTGGCTGTGAAAGTCTATAATTAATTAGCTGATGGACAGAAATACTTTGGTAACATGTGTGCTAATAGATCAGACATTCTTTAAAGCAGGAAATGTAAAATAAACAGTGTCCACCTTGTCAGGTAAGCGGGTGAATCATCCAACAGGCCCACAGGACTCAGGGGGGGGCACAGGGCTCAGATCAGGGGCCACAGGGCTCAGATCAGGGCCACAGGGCTCAGGGGGGGGGGGCCCTAATGCAAAGCCTCTGTGTGAAGTCGCTGTTAATAACTTCAGATTTCCAGCAGCCATGTGGAGAACAGTCGCCCTGAACAAAAAGCTGCTTTGAAGGTGTCAAAAGACAGAAGAAAGAAACTGTGGTCTTATTTGTGGTTGAGAGCAGCTTGGTGTGTCTCTGCTGTACATCCTGTCCAGCAGCAGGTGAATTCAAGACAGTTCACCTGCTTTGCTGAGGGGGGGGGGGGGCTTTTACGCTTCTGATTCCCTTTGTCTTTTGTGGTAGGAAACTGAATGTGTGTGTTTAGACTTGGGATTGCTGCTCTCATTTGGACCACAATCGATGAATTAAGCTGCAGATGAATCCAAAATGAAAACAGTCTTCAGTTGCAGCCTTGATTCCAACTCGTGTAGTAAATTCACTATTAATGAAAAAGCACATCACTAAACCCATAGTACACTTAATAAAACTCTTTTCTAATGATGTAGGGCACCTCGGGGGTATTTATTATTATTTGGCTGAATAGTTTATTGACTAAAAATAACTAAAAAACTAAATCTCATATCTGAGAAGCTAGAATCAGCTGTTGTTTTTGTTTTTTATTTAGGTTTTTCCAGTTCTACCAGACATTAATAAAATGCTCAGTCTTGGCAGCAGACACCGTATCTGTATCTGTCCCATCAGATGAACGGGCGAGTAAATAAAAACAGACATAAATACACAGATATTTCCCACTTAGCTGTGACTGAAACGATTAATCGATCGATAAAACATGCAGGTTTATTTATTTAGCTGTTGATCGATGACTGATCGGGGGATAAGAAGCAGTCTGGCATCACCATGAGCTCAGTAACCGTAGCTGCTGTCAGAGGCTGAAGTTGGTGGTAACGTCGTGTCGGGTGTCAGTCAGCCGTGTGGCCTAAAATTTAAGGGCGAGACGCTACAGACAAAAAACATCATTTATTCACGCGCTGGCCAATTTGGAGATTTCTTTTGCTGCCATGACGCAGAAAACAGTCAGAACACACATACAGGTGTTTACTTTTAGATTTTCTCCTAAATTCACATCTTTAAAGGCCGTTTTCTCCAAAAGAGCCGGATGTCTCCACCTCAGCTCTTATAGACACACTGTTATTCCTCTCTGTCATTCACAGCCTGATGAACAGACCATTCTGGGTCTGTTTTGTTATGGCTGTTGATGGTATTGATGGAGATACCTTTGGCTCTAACATCTCAACAAACTGAAACTAGAATTTTGAGCCAGCGTTCAGATTTCTGTTCTGGAAATGCATGCAAATCAGCGCATACTTAATTAGATAACACCTCCTTTGCATATTTAAACATAAGGTCACAGAAAACTTGTAATACAAACACTAATTGTCTTAATCTAAGTAATCACCTGGGGAAGTTTCATGGTGATACCTGGATGGTGAAGATGACGGGCGGATTGTTTGTTTAATCCTTCGCTGTCGACCAAACGGACACACGAATAAATAACTACTGTTGTCTTTATGTTCTGTGTGCAGATTTTATCCTCAAATGTGGAGCAAGTTTCACGGCTTCACCTGTAACACGGGGATCATCCTGTTTTTAGGAGGGTTCCTCGAAAGTCCCCGTCCCAAAAACAATGTTTTAACTGTTTGGCTTTTTGCTCATTTTATTTCCTGCAAGTTTTAGTAGCTCTGCGTTGTGTTCAGGGGGGGTTTATTTTCTTTAAAGGCACAAAAATATAAGTACAGCAGCCCCATCACGGGACTACGGTGGCCGGGAGGTGCAAAACAATTTTACAATACGAGAAACACTTTTACAAAGCTGGAGACAAATTCACATTTGAGGAAACAAATTTACAAGACGTGAAACACTTTTACAAACGCAGAGACACTTTTACAAATAACTTTTTCAACCAGAAAGGGAATGTACCGCGTTAATCGGCTCATATGTTCGCCACAAAACGGGCAAAAGACCGCTTGACTGCCGTCCATCGTGGGTCGCCATGAACTCCTTATCACTTCCGGTTCTACTCAACAGTTGGTACATTCCCTTTCCGGTTGAAAAAGTTACTTGTAAATTTGTCTCGGCGTTTGTAAAAGTGTTTCACGTCTTGTAAAAATGTTTTCTCAAATGTGAATTTGTCTCCAGCTTTGTAAAAGTGTTTCTCGTATTGTAAAATTGTTTTGCACCTCCCGGCCACCGTAGGGGACTGATAAAGGAATATCTTGTCTGATCTCGGTGCTCCGTTAGCCTAGCATCTGACCTCACCTCTCCTCAGCAGGGCGTGAAGACGACTGAGGAGGACAAAATGTCAAAGGTCACACAACAACATGCCAAAAATAAAACTTGGGAACGAAGAAGAAGCTAATTATTGGCACTGATCTGGACATAAATGTTGATTATAATGTTTATATGATTATAAAAACATTGATTCTTTCCTCTCTGTCGCAGGGTGCCACAGTGTTGAAGGATGGACAGGGAGCTGGTTCGACTCAGCCAATCAGAGCACGGCGAGGCCACCAATGGAACCAGCCCTCAGACTCCCACCGCCGCGTCCGACCCCTCCACCCCTACGACCCCCACTCCTCCTCGACTCACCCCCAACCCCATGCTCCTGGACTCCCCCGCGCCCACGCTGACGCCCACCACCTCCTCCCCTCCTCCACCCCTCACCCCTGCTCCCTCCGTCTCCGCAACCCACGTCCCGAAGGTGGCGGTGGCGGCGGCTGGCGCTCCGTCCCCGCACATCCTCGTCCCCGCTCCCCCTAAACTCACCTCCACTGCAGCCCCCGCCCTCCGCACGTACTCCCGTCCGATCCTCCCCTCCCCAACTAGCGCCTGCAAAACATCTCCTACCACACAACCCTCCTCCTCTCTTCTCCCTCCTCCGTCCTCCTCCTCCTCCTCCTCCTCCTCTTCTTCTTCTTCCTCTCCTCCCGTTGTAGCCAGCACCACCTCGCCCCTCCTCTCTTCTTCTTCTTTTTCTTCTTCTGCAACGCACAGCAACACCACCTTGTCAACCAAGACCTCGACCAGCCTGACCAATGGGAACACAAGGCCTGTATCCACGCTGACCTCCACACCAATCACGCCCTTTCACACACCAGCCAGCCCACCTGGCCGACAGGTAATGGACACACACACACACACACACACACACACTGGATCTCCATAGGATCCAAAGACAAACCACATTAAAGGAATAGTTTGACATTTGGGAATTAATTTGAGAAATACACTTTCTGAGTGCTAGATATGAAGCTACAACTAGCGCCTGTTAGCTTAGCTTAGCATAAGGTGCTTGTTTGATCCACTGACAGGCTCAGAGTGTTATTCTAAGTGTCTGACAGCATCATGGAAAGGATCCCTACAGAGAGAGACCTGGAAGATCCTTTTGGTTTAACCACAAACAGCACACACACCAAACACAATATTTGTGTAACACTAAGTAACACAAACTAACTGACTGAGGCAGCAGTAGACCAGTGACTCCTGTTATCTGTGAGGCTTCATCTGACGCTTAATCATTACAGTTTCTCTTGACTTTCCCTCAATATTACAACATGACAGTAGTCAAACATGGCCTCGGCATCATGTTTAACAGGCTAACCTGCCACATAAACGGCAAAACGACATAAAACATGACAAAACTTACAGCTTACAATTGTGAGTTTAACACATTTCCCTCCAAAATAAAGTCAATCTGCTGGTCGTCACTTCCTCAGGTGGCAGGAAGCCATCTGGGAGGAGAGGTGTGTTGGTTTGAGTGTTTTGCTGGCGTAAGTGAGATAACAACAGTCACAACACAAATCAAAGTGAATCTTAGGGACTTAGGGAAGCTTAATGTGACCGTAGCTGTGATCACCTGCATCAGTGGATCCACACCGATCAGCTCTGTATTAATAATATTCAATCAGTGGCACTTCACAAGTCATTGATCCTGAGGCTGCTCCAACATACAGAACACTTCAGCCTGTTTTAACACACTCAACAGAGCCTTCAGGCACAAACAGGAAATAAAAAAAGTGCACCTGCTGAGAAGTATTTTGAAAAAGACTCAAATGATGAGAATCCTCGCTCACTGAAGCTGTGACGACCGACTGTGGAAACACTCACAGCTTTTATCCACCAACTCTAAATAAATTCAACAAAAAGTGCAATTCAAAAAGATTCAAACTTTTCCTCTGATTACCTTCTCAGTAGATCCTGAAAAACACTGAGCTTTGAAGACAATTGAGCAGCACTCACCTGAACCTCAGGTGAAACACCTGGCTGCCTTTTTGTCCTCAGTGGAAGAAAATCCACATCTGATGGAGTCGGTGTCAAACTTTTGCTCAATTAGCATGAAAACAAACTTTTCGGGTCTTCTTCTATGCTGTGACATGATGGGTGTCAATCAGCATTACGGGGCATCATCGCCACCTACTGTTAAGGAGTGTGAAGCCCCCTTCAGAATAAAAGCACAGGATTTTTTTTCTTAACATTTGTTGTTTGGACCCAAGCTAAGGTCCGCGACCCGCCAGTTGAGAATCACTGATCTAAACAAAGCGTTTTCACGTGGATTCACTGAAAGACGGAGCAGCAGAACAGACTTCACTCACACACACACACACACACACACACACACACACTGGAGACTTTTATGTTGAAAAGATATTTTGCATAATATTTAAAATATCATTCAGATCATTTTCAGTGTTCATTTGGTGCAAACACACACGTCTGTCTTATTTTTTAAGGAAATATAACAAGGACACATTCTCGCTCTAAAAGCTCATTTGCTTCCCTCCCCTCCCCTCCCCTACTCTCCCCCCTTTGTTCCAGGTATCTCAGGCTCACCCTGTGGGCACACCTGGTCTTGTACGAGCCAATCAGAGTCCCTCCCCTGTCAGGCAGAGGGTATCCCAGCAGACATTGCTCCTAGGGAAAGGTCTCAAAGGGTCTGGCCAAGACCAGGTGCTGCTTAGAGCCCAGATGGTAAACACACACACACACACACACACACACACACACACACACACACACACACACACACACACACACACACATTTACACAAATATCTGCGTCCAGTGCAGCTAAAAAGATATAAAGATCTGTGGTATTAAAATGAGAAATCAGTAGCAAAGGTCAGAGTGATGAGACATTCAGGGTATCTAGGAAATGCAGGCGCTGTGATAGTAATATAATGTTATTTAATTGTTTTACGTATCAGGATAAACCTGTTGAGATGACGTTGGCGGTGCGCGCTGTGTTTCTGATGCTGCTTTTGACTTAATTAATAATAGAAGCAGATAATAGAAGTAAAACATGAATTGTTTCTATAGCGCCTTGCGTGCACAGAGGCTTCTTAGAGTGCCTCACAAAACAGGTTTAGGAAATGACGGAGTAAAACAAATAAAAAATACAGCTGTGTTAAATAACCAGAGAGGAACGTCTGGTTTTGTTTACTCCCGTGAATTAAATACAGATAATAAGACAAAATCAAAGTAAGAATAATAAATAAATAAAAGCTCCCTCTTTTGATTTGCAACTTTGACAAATATTTATTATATTATCCATATTCCCCACATAACACACTAAAAACATTCATCTGGTTTCACTGCCATCGATGGAAACACCAGACCAGCAAAACCGTCCAAACTGAAAGTGAAAATACGTCTTTTAAGTCTGAATATTGATGGTTAAAAGGATCAATCTGGTGATAATATACATGTTTCTTGATGTCAACAAATCCCATGATATGACATGATATATTATATATTATATTATAGATGTATATTTAACTTAAAGTGAACAAATACAGTTGATGTGCTAATATTTTAAATGCATTTAAAAAATTAAAATGAGCGTCCACTCAGTGTGTAAAAGGACAAAACAAAACCTTTGCTTGTACGTATATGATGTTTGAAATGTTATTAAATATGCACTCTTGCACAAGAGAGCGCCAAATGTGTATTAATCCGCCGCTGAAAATAGTCCCCAGGAAATGCAGCCTGAGTTATATTTGACAAAAGCTACAGTGAGCCGCTCACATGGATAGAAGATATAGGAGTTATAGAGGAGCAGTGCATGTCATGTTTTATCGTACTGTATCAGAAGAGTCTGAACGACAAAACGCTGAGAGCTCAGGCACAAAGCGGCTCTTGTTTTCACAGTGACGGTCAGTAAACTGGACGCAGGAGCAGGAAGAGATGAAGGAGGAGGATATTAGTCAGTTGGTCTTCAGCGCTTCAATGTGGTTCCACTCTGCTTTAATACCTGCTTCCCTCCTCTTATTTCCTCCTCATGTGTTTTCTCTCCTGTTCTTTCCTGCAGCTGATTCTTACGTCCGCTATGCGACCCGCCCTGTCCTCCTCTTCCTCCTGCTCCTCCTCCTCCTCCTCTCCTCCCTCTTCTAACTCTGCCTCCGCTCAGGTGAGCAGCCAAGGAAACACAACTGTTCTGTTAAACATGGAGCTACCTTTTAGCTTAGCTTAGCTTAGCTTAGCTTAGCTTAGCTTAGCACAAAGACTGGAAACAGGTGGAAACAGGTAGCCTGGCTCTATCAGATGGTTACAAGATCCTCCTTGTGGCTCTGAACTTCCTGAAATAAACTCCATTTTTACTCCTGTTGTTGCACCAGTTAAAGCCGGGGTATGCACGCCACTACCGCAATAATACACCTTTTTTCTAAACGCCACGTGAGAGCCCCCTGATGCGTACCTGTCGTTCATAACATCTCCGCCTCTGCATGTAAAGACTCTGATGACCGCTCCTGTGTAGATAAAACACTTTGATTTGACTCTTTTAGATCATTCGGTTGAATGGTCGTCCCGTTTGGTTGCTGCGAGCCACCGTACTGGGTTTGTGTCTGGGTTCTGGGTTTGGCTCCTTCAGCCATGTTTGTCCTCAAGCTTTCACCTTCGTCTGCGTACGAGTGATTTGCAGGTCTAATCACAAATATACAAACATCCTTGCATGTGAAGTTCATACAGGAAGCCATAGATCAATACCCTTCAGAGGATGCTAACAAATCATTTATGTGTGTGAAACATTAGAAACAGTGAAAAAAGTCCATCAGTGGATCTTTGAGCCCGATGAAACCTCATCTCATGTCTCGGTTTGTGTGAAAAAACATCCAGAACCCAAAAATATTACATTTATTATAACACAAAAACTAGAAAAGCAGAAGTTTTCACATTTGAGAACCTTGAACCTGTTGAGTTATAGAATAAACCCTTTTTCTGCAGGACTTCCTTCCGCTGAATCAGACTGTCAGGATTATGATGGGATATTTGTGCAGTGGCACCAAAAATAAACTGCCCGCTCGTCTTTAAACTAATGAAATGTAGCGTGTTTCCTGTCTTTTCCAAGCTTACGGTTGCTAAGCTGTCATTGGACAGTCCCTGTTTGGGGGAGGGGTTTAGCTGTAACGCCTTGAATGAAAGCAGAAGAAGATGCGTTTGAGGTCTAACTGAACACCTTTCTTTATCTCCCCCTTTGCCTCTCCAGCTCCAGAGTCTCACCCTGAGGCCTCCTCCCCCCGGGGCCCTCACCATCCCCCCCTCCCTGCGCCTCAAGCCCCCCTCCTCAGCCCCGCCTCCCCTCTCTCGCCCTCACGCCCCACTCTTCCCCCCTCTCAGGCCGCGACCGCAGCCCAGCACCACGGCGACGGAGAGCCTGACCACGCCCAGCCGCCACCTCTCCGTCCCCCCTCCGAGTAGGTCCCCGAGGGAGGAGGGTGGTGCATCACTGCGCTCCTCAGTGTGGGATTCATTTAGGTTTTATATCGGCCTTTATTCAGCAGGAGGAAACTTCTGAAATCTAACATTTATCTGGCAATTAACACCTCAATTACAATCTTAATCCAGCAAAAACACTAGAAATCCTCATAAAATGAAAATATTATTGATGCACACAAATTTGTTTTATTACTGACACCTAATAATAGATAACGTTAAAGGAACCTGGGCCCTATTTTTACATACTTTGGGTTCAAAATGACTGGGAGGGACAAAAGCGGCAATGGCTGCAACATAATCCTTTGGGACAACGTCACCTGATCACAGTAGGTCCACTAAAAGTGAGACAGGCTCAGAGTGTTAATTCTAAGTGTGTGACAGCATCATGGAAAGGATCCCTACAGAGAGAGACCTGGAAGATCCTTTTGGTTTAACCACAAACAGCACACACACCAGACTCCATTAAAAAAAACAGGGATTTTAGCTCACAGGACACAGGAGAGCTGCTGGTCTGCTGCTGCCTGATCGGTCAGTTTGTTTGACTTATTGTTTGCTACACAAATATTGTGTTAAACCCAAACTAATACTCTACTCAAACTAATACTCACGGTTAGATCTGCAGCCTGTAATCTAACCTGAGAGGCCTCAGAACACGTGTGAGTGCAGCAGCCTGTTATATGTGATATGTTCTATATTATTATTTTATCAAACCTCCTCTCTTCTCTTATCTGAATGAAAGCAGCCAATAAAGCCTTTAAGGTTTTTAAAGGCAGATAATTGAGACATGAACTCCAGTTTTACTGGAGCAGAATAATGGTACAGTACAGACACACTGATGTTTTTCCAGTGACGTCTTCCTCAGGTAACCTGATCCACGATATAAATACACTGATTCACCTGGGTATTTCATGCAGCGCGAGTGTTAATTGTCAGTTTGTGCAGCAAGTATCCATCATCCATCTTACTGAGCTGCAAAAACAAAGAGCACATTTCATCTTCACATTTAGTGTCATTTTCCACAATAGATGGATGATTAATTTTTATCTTTATAAAATGACGATGAAAACGTTGAGGAGCCCAATGTGATCCAAAACCCAAAGAGAGTTTTTGTATTTGGTTTTTATGTAAAGATCTGACAGGAATGAGGGGAAAAAGAGAAAGAAAGAGAGGTCAAGTCACATTAAATTTTATTTACAGCAAAATCACTCTCTTCAAAGCCACCAGACTCCATTGACAAAAACAGTAAATTTTACAGGGCAGTTGCTGGTCTGGTGCTCCCTCGATCAGTTAGTTTGTTTGTGTTACTGAGTGAATTTGGTGTTCAGATCCAACTCGGTATTTGTTTTAGAAACAGCAGTAACACAAACAAACTAACCAATCATGGCAGCAGTAGATCGGCCACTCCCACCACTGAGAGGTAAAATTACTGATTTTATGAATGGAATCTGGTGGGTTTGAATAGCACGATGCAATAGCTACTTCTGCTTAAACCAAAAGGATCCTCCAGGTCTCTCTCTGTAGGGATCCTTTCCATAATGCTGTCAGACAATCTGAGCCTGTCAGTGGCTAAAACAACCACTTTTAGTGGACCTACTTTGATTATGCACAGTTGCCTTACAGGATTAGATAAATATAAATAAATTACAGCCTGTAAGCCACCCGTTTCTCAGCTGCCAGCTGAAGTGATCTACTTAGCCAATTCCAGAAGTGTTTGGAACTATGAAATATATGAAAACCCAAGGCCCAGGTTTAGAAATACGATATAATATCAGACTCTCAAATATTGATACGAGCCTCAAAACTCAAAATATCAGTTGGCTCTAATAATCACGAAGCTGTTTTCTAACTGTGAAGCTGGAAGCGGATATTTAAGGGGAAACTTTTGGGGACAAATGAACTCATTCACTTGTCTGTTTCAGCTCTCTACTCTCCAGTTCGAGCCGTCCCTCTGAGGCCCAGACTTCACTCTCCCAACGGTCACCGAGCGGCGTCTCCACGGCAGATTTCAACCCTCCAACCGATCGCTGCTGCCCCCGTCAGTCAGGCCTCCCCCGTCAGCAGGCCGCTGGCTGGACTAAAGAACTGTCCGTTAACGCAGACCTTGCTGAGGCCCAGCCAGTCCCAGCACGGCTCATTATCTGTCACCAACCCCATGTCTGTTTCTCCCCATTTCGAGCGCTCGCCTTCTGCGGCGAGGCAGCTGCAAATCATCGCCCTCTCTTCGGGCCGCCAGCCGCAATCCGGCACGTACACCCACACTGTGCAGTCGGCGCCTCCGATTGCAGAGACGCCTGAGCTGTCCAGCCAATCAAAGAGGACTCTGAGCGGTGAAGACGTGCTTCCTCTTCCTCTAAACCCCTCGTTGCCAAAAACCACCTCTCCTCTGCCTTCGCCGCCGTCTCTCCTGAGTCCAGCATCCCCTCCGAGTCAGACCGGTCCTCAAACACAAAGCGCCACTCAGAAAGGAGACGTGAAGGAGAGCGAAGAGCAGCGAGAGAGAGGACGAGGTGGAAGGCAAGGAATCAGAGACGAGGGGGGTAAAGAGGGCAAAGACCTAAAGCTGGAGAAAGACGACCAAAGAGAGAAAGCGAAGGAGGAGAAACGGAGGCTTTCGGCTGAAAGGGAAGGAAACATCGTCGGTCCGAAGGAACGGGAAGCTGAAACAGGCAGAGAAGAAGAGCAAATGGAGGTGACGGAGGAAGGCCAGAGTGACAGAGAAAGGGGTGAGGAGAAAAAGATGGAGGAGGAAGAGGAAGGAGAGACCGCCATGGACCAGTCTGAGAGCCTGACCAGTCAGATTCTCCATCAGCACCAGGACACAGATCCCATCTCAGTGCTCGATACCGTTAAAGACTCCAGCGTGGAACAGAAACCCATCCTGGGTCTCATTCCAGCTCCAGTTACAGTCCAAACCCAGGGTCCAGTCCCAGTACCCGTCCCAGTACCAGTACCAGCTCCAGCTCCAGTCCCAGTACCAGCACCAGTAGCAGCTCCGGTCACAGAGGTCTGCGTCCAAAGTCAGAGACTACCAGAGTCTCATCGAGACCTCCAGCCCGTCGGCCAGGAGGACTTCTGTGAGAACATGTCAACGCAGTCCGACAACCAGTCAGGTACCTTCAGCCCACACTAACATTCACATCGACCTCCAGACATCCATCAGCGTGAACTCCTCACTCCTCACGCAGAAACGACTTCACAAACACCAGAGATTTCAGAAATTAATAGACGTCTTCGTCTTTGAGGGGTGAAACAAATAAGAAAACAGGCGCCAGCTGCGTGTGGCGGAGCAGAAAGTCGCGATGCGTTTATTACGGCTGGGACGATACGCTTTCGACTAAATACCATGAGGCACATTTCTAAAAACATATCTGCAGAAAACTGGTAGATAATTATATAAGAGAATTACTCTTAGATCTGTTAGATGTGCAGCGATCGACCCAACATCTGCTTTCTCCCAAACATTTAATTCAGTGTGTTTCAGCAATAAAGGGAGGTTTGAATCTGGTGGTGACGTTATTGCAATAAGATCTAAGATAAGATGAACTAGATTAATCCAGCAGCAGGCACAGCAGCTTAATATTCAGGCAAATGTGAACACATGGACTGGACAAGTTGAATCATACTCGTCTTCCTACAGTAGATCGTTTCTCCAGCAGCATCATTATTGTTGTAGTAGATAGAAAAGTGGTGAATAAAATGTGCGACAGAAAGAAGTTTTTGCATCAACAGGTGACTTCAGGTTTAAAAACGCTGCAGTTGCCCTTTAAGGTTTCCTGCCTCAGAGCTGAAGAACCATGAAGCATCACTGACTCTGATCGCTGTCTTTGCTCCTCCCAGCGCTGTCCAGCCTCTCCTCTCAGTCTCCCCCCTCCTCGCCCTTCATCACCCCGCCGGCAGAAAACCCTCCTCCCCTCCTCCCGGCTCAGACCGTCCACCCGACCGACCTCAGCCTGTCGCAGCACGAGGCGGAGAAGGTCGACAAAGCTGACGGCGAGTCGCGGCGGCCGTCCGGGGAGGACGCCGACGTGGGGCTGCTCGGCCAATTGGAGGATGAGTCCGAGAGCTTCGGCCAACCGCTGAGCGGCTCCTGGGAGCCGAGGGCGTGGCCTGAGGGGCGGCAGGTTCTGACTCACCTGGTGGAGGGATTTGTCATCCAGGAGGGGCTCCAACCGTTTCCTGTATGGACACACACACACACACACACACACACACACACACACAGACAAAAATTATGTCAATTTTTAAAAACTTTAGATCAAAGTTTTAACAGAACAGGATCTCATGAATTAAATTACAAATATTTAGATGTATGTGCAGACGAAAAAAGACAGACTTAAGAAAAAGGTGCTCACAAAAGGGTCCGTTAGCTGCAGAGCAGATGAAGAAAGTTTGTTTGGTATAATTACAGTAGTCATGTTTAGTATTTAAAAGAAGTTACATCTGAAGATGTTATATTGACATATAGCAGATATAAAGCAAACGGAACTGTTCCTACATGTTTCCCCCACATAGAAATGTAAAAATAAACTCAAAGATGCAAGAGGGGGGAGTTCCTCTTCCCCCGAAATGATTTGCACACCAACAGGAGCTCACAAATGGCCGCTCACTGCATGTGTGTCACACCGCGGTGCGTTTAAGTACCTTTCTGTCGTGCAGGTGAACCGCTCGTCCCTGCTGGTTCCAGAGCAGGTGACCAACCAGCAGGAAGTGAACGGGACCAACGGGAAAGCGGAGTCGCCCGTGACGGACGTGGCGAAGCAGGCCGAGCACTCCACTGATTCGGAGGAGGAGGAGGAGGAGGAGGAGGCGGGAGACACTGACGACCCCGGGAACAGTAAGAGGCGGTTATAAGGAGCTGTCCCAGGGTGCATTGCGTGCAGGGACACGGCGTGGACAGTGTGCTAAATCTGGTGCCATAGATTAGTTTTAAATAAACTAATAAACCAAAAAGATGGGAACGATCTGGTTGACGCTCCCTCGGTTGAATATCCGCCGACCTGACTGGCCAAGAGATGACCAGAAACACACTCCTCCCCGCCGCAGCTCCACTTTGTGTATTTTTAGAAACAAAAACTTGTGCAGCTCTGAAATCAAACCCAGTTGACCGGTTTGTCGTGCGCACACAGGGTCGGCCCACAGGGACAGGACGGTGCTGCACTGCCAGTTCTGTGGGAAGAGAGGCCACGCTCACAACTTCATGCGGTCCAAGCGCTTCTGCTCCACTTCCTGTGCACGCGGGTGAGACCTGACTTCAGTGGCTCAGACTCAAAAAGCAGCTGTTGTGTACAGTGTGGCCCCGCGGTGCTTTCAGGGGCGTCGCTGTCACGGCTGCAGCGCTTCACAGGATGTGGTTGTGCGGCCTGTGTCGAAGCACGCAGGTGTTAGAAACAAATTTGGGTGTGAATCAAAGCTGCAGATCACCTCACATGTCCCGCTCTGTCTCTGGCAGGTTTAACGTCCGTCTGACAAAGCGCCTGCGGGCTCTGAGCGCCGGCAGCCGGTCGGAGAGGCCCCGCCCGGCTCTGAACAGGGCCGAGTCCGTTCCCGGGAAGCCTCTTTTACTGCGACTGGTAGGGACCCTGAACTCACCGCCAGTTTAAAAACACCCACCACACTAACGACTTAACTCTTCACACGTGACATAACCTTTCTTTTTATGCACACTCGACCATTTCAGAGGTGTTTTTGTGTCGTATGGGCAGAGATTTTTTTAGAAAGATGTGTTTGTGGAGGGGAAAATACTTTTTAACTTATGCTAACGCAACAATTTGTTAAGAAAACAAGTTCACAAGGAAATCCCTTTTACTCTTCCCCTGGCTGAGGAATCACCACACACAGAAGCTAAGTGACACCAGACTCCATTGACAAAAACTGTAATTTTACTTTATGGAGCTCCAGTAGCCTTTCTTCTCCAGGCCACGCCCCCCTCCCCCCCTCTCACACAGGTGACCAGGAACAGGAAGCACACGACCTGAGCCTGTATCTGTATCTGATGAAGATGATTATTGTTTTGTGAAAAAACAGCTCCCAGGTTTTAAAACAGCGGAGTTTCCCTTTAAAGTGAATGAACTCATCTGTCCTCACATGACTTCCTGCAGCCTCGTGACCTCTGGAGTGCCGGTCGGCGAGAGAAGGAGGGAAAGGAGAAGGCGGCGGCGGCGGCGGCAGAGGAGGACGATGATGAGGAGGAGGAGGAAGAGGAGGAGGAGGAGGAGGAGGAGGAGGACATGGAGGGAGGAGGAGGAGGTGAGGAGGAGGAGGAGGAGGAGGAGGAAGACGACGACGGCGGGGAGGAGGATCCTGCTGTTGCCATGACAGCCAGGATGGAGCGGCGGACGGCACGGAGAGCGAGGAGGGCGTCGGCGCCCGCCTTGACCACCTCTACGCCCACGACCACGTTCAAGCCGGCCCCCTCCCAGTGGAGCGTGGAGGAAGTGACCGCCTTCATTCACACCCTGCCAGGTGAGCCTCTGCCAGGTGAGCCTCTGCCAGGTGAGCCTCTGCCAGGTGAGCCTCTGCCAGGTGAGCCTCTGCCAAGAGAGCCGGTTTGATTTATCGGGAC
The DNA here is from genome assembly GCF_042242105.1 of Pempheris klunzingeri. Classification (NCBI taxonomy): domain Eukaryota; kingdom Metazoa; phylum Chordata; class Actinopteri; order Acropomatiformes; family Pempheridae; genus Pempheris; species Pempheris klunzingeri. The sequence continues at coordinate 20,066,672 of NC_092032.1, read as the reverse complement.
GCTCCGGCGTGTTAATCTGCAGCAGATGACGCCTCTTTATCTGATTAAGTGTGTCGCAAAACGCCGGAGTGAAAGTTAACCGCCGGGTGAGGAAACGTACATACTTTACCCGTCAGCGTGAGTGACATCACTGAGAAACATGAGGAAGACACAGAGAGGCGGGGCCTCAGGTGTCTCACCTCAGGTGTCTCACCTCAGGTGTCTCACCTCAGGTGTGGCAGCTTTTAAAGGTGCAGTCTGTAGGATTGGCAGAAACAG
>NC_092032.1:19981414-20061414 GCF_042242105.1 Pempheris klunzingeri | reverse complement strand
TTTGGGGACAGTAGTTTAGGTTTTAGGACAGTAGTTTGGGTTTGGGGACAGTAGTTTAGGTTTTAGGACAGTAGTTTGGGTTTGGGGACAGTAGTTTAGGTTTTAGGACAGTAGTTTGGGTTTGGGGACAGTAGTTTAGGTTTGGGGACAGTAGTTTAGGTTTTAGGACAGTAGTTTAGGTTTTAGGACAGTAGTTTAGGTTTGGGGACAGTAGTTCTAGTTTTAGAGGACAGGTTTGGGTTTTACAGGACAGATTTGGGGACAGTAGTTTAGGTTTTGGGACAGTAGTTTAGGTTTTAGGACAGGAGTTTAGGTTTGGGGACAGTAGTTCTAGTTTTACAGGACAGATTTGGGGCAGTAGTTTATTTGGGGCAGTAGTTTCAGGATTTACAGTACTGCTTGCAGGAGGAAGGAGGGGTGGAAGCAGGGTCACGGTCTGTCAGACCAGGCCTCATCCTGACTGGGTTCATCTGTCAGACTGTTCTGCTTCCTGTGGGATGAGACAGGTACTTCCTGTCAACAACCTCAGGGGCGGACAGCCAGACGGATACCGCCGCCCTCATAGACACAGATACTCATGAAAAACACAATACCTCTCCTCTGTAACTCCTCCGCCTTCTTCCCAGCTGTGTGCGGCATCATATCGACCGTCTGGTTCCCCGTCGGCGCTCACCAAGTAGAGGGTCTCATGTCCTTCGGCTTCTCCCTGTACGCCGGCTGGGTCGGCTCCGCTCTCTGTCTCCTGGGCGGCTCCGTGATCTTGTGTTGCCACGGCGCCGACCCCGGGACCCCGAGCAGGGAGAACAGCTTCTACTACTCCAGACAGGGGGGCACGGCCACGCCGCTGGACCCCCCCGCCAACCACGCCAAGAGCGCACGAGTGTGAAGCCGGGGTTCATTTGGGCCCAGCTGTGCAGACTAGATCTCAGTCTTCTTACATTTAGCTGATTTACTAAATGTGAGCCAGGAGCTTCTCACTTTGTTTGTCTTCTTTGTTGTTTTACATGATTTCAAAACTGTTGCCTGTATGTACTGATCAGCTCCTGTCCTGTTAGTTTACTTTTAATAGCATGGAGACGTTTCCACGGAGCCCCTAAAGTCCAGAAGAGGTGTTTCTTTTTTAAATCTTGTGATAATAAATAATTTGCTGTAAATTCATACGTGTCTCCACATAGAATATGAATATTGATCTTGTACTGATTGTCAAGGATCTCTAAAGTGTGAGAAACTCAAAATGAGGAACTCACAAAACATTTCTTGAAATACTTTCTTGAATAATGACTTATTATTTCAAAATATGAGAAACTCTCAAAATTATGAGAAAAATTCTTCAGATAATGAGAAACTTTCTCAAAATAATGATAAATATTTTCTCAAATAATGACTTAGTATCTTAACGAGAGGACGAGATAGACAAGAGATGAGATAATTCACTATAATATAGTAAATTATCTAATATATTAACTTAATAATTAATATAATACTAATGAGGACATTGATTGTAGAAGAAAAATGAGACTAAAAGTAGAAATACACTGCAAAATAAATGAATAAAAGAAAACAGTTTGTACACAAACTATCCACTTTAGAGACTTTGGGGCTCCGTACGTGTGCAAAATATGACCTGAAGTATTCAGGTGTTTAGTTGAACGAAGAGATTGCCTGCTCACACAGATAAATTGAGTTATGTACCGATAACTATCACTTTTTGCAGTTTTAGACTCGTCTTATTCACATTATAACCAATATGTATCAAGATTGATGGCTGGTGATACAAGTAATAAAAGTTTTTAAATAATTAAGAGTCTCAGAATAAATGATTTCGCTCAAAATGAGACATTTATTCCTGCAACACGACACCAAACTGTAAACACCATTCACTCAAACAAGGACAACAAACACAAAAGGAGCTTTCAGGGCTTCATAAAACCTCACTGAAGGATTTCAGAGCGGCCACAGGAAGTGGAGACGACAAACTTTCAGAAGAAAATGCGTGCTGGGTGGAGCTATTCTACAAGTTTGGTCTTGAGACTCAAGGTTAGAGGAGAACTGTGAGTTCTAACTGCACCTAGATGCACGTTTTGACTGATTTATTAAGCCTTTAATGTTTGATCCAGTAACGCGTGCATAAAACAAAGAATATGCATCAAGCGAATGATGCAGAGAAGATGGTGAGGAACGTTCATTTAGGGACTAATTCAAACTTCTCACAGTTCCTAAAACAGACCTGCATTGAATTAGATCCCCAGAAAACACTGTTGTCGCGTTGATCAGGACATGAACAGAAGACAGGGGATCATTTATCACTTTGAAACTGATTTAAAGTTTGGAGGAAGAGGAGAAGCTCAAGATTTTCCCTTTTTTTTTTACTGAAGGACGTCTTGAATTGCAGCATCGTAAGAACCAGGCTGCAGCACAGATATCGGTGGAGATTCACTGTAACCGGGAAAAAGAAACGACTGCTCTTGTTCAGTGAAACATCTGTGATGGGAGGTGTCCGTCGTATCCACTCCCCTACCTGCTTCCAGTGGGAGGGGTTCACTAAATGTTGTAATATGACTTTGCTTGTTTTGGAGATTGTTTAATGTGGAAGGCACTTTCTTAATTTCAGATCTTTTTCCGTTTGGAGGAGCAGGAAACGTGCGCTGTTCAGTCCTCCTCTTCACCAACGTCAAACCCGTGATTGGTCCTTCCTCTGCTGCCTCTGCTCGCATACTGGCCTCCTGGTCCGGACTGGTATCCCTGCTGGTCGCCGTTATCCTCACACTGGTACTGATGCTGCTCCCCATCCTGGTCGTCATACTGGTTCTCCTGCCGGGACGGGTCGTGCTGCTGGTAGTTGTATCCCCTCTCCTCCGGGGCGGACCAGCCCTGGTAGGGTCTCTCGTCCCGGTCCTGGGGGTAAATGTTGTCGTCGGGGGAGAAGGTGTCGTCGAGGTGGTCGTCGTAGCGCTGGTAGGAGCTGGCGTGCGCCTGCTCCTCCCGGGCTTTAAGCTCCAGCGTGCTGTGCCACACTCCATAACAACCGTAGATCAGCAAACCTGTGGACGGACGCAAGGTGAGCGCTGAATACAGACAGTGAGCCAGCAGGTAGAGATGTGAGACTGAAACTGTCCAGCTGGAGAGTTTTATCAACCTTCATCAATCCCAGACGGTGGGAAACTCTTCCCTCACTTCGCCATCTGCCAACCAACTGCATATCTGACAGAGAGCAGTCAGGGCGTACAATATGTTCTCTAAACAAAAGAGGAGGCATCTAGAGCTACTCCCAGTTTTCTACTTTCTACGTCTAGTTCACAGTTTCCCTCAATCATCCATTCATCAATACGCGTCATGTGTTCACAGGCTTTTTAAAGCAGCAACAAGAAGTTGGTAACTCAATTTCATCCTGATGCGACTCCACTAAGTCTGATTGGATGGAAGTCAATGAGGAAAATGAGCCGACTTCTCTCCTGATTTATCAGCTCAGTGAACATTTCTGCTCTCACTCTCTAGTTTACAGTCTTCTTCAGCACAGCAGGATGTTCGTTTAGAGGAAGATAGACCAGGAAGAGGAGGAGTCATCAGAGGTGGGTACTGCCTAAACCTAACCAATCAGAGGCAAAAACTCTAATACCAAACTATACTAGTCGATTAAAGTAATTATTAATATTTAACGCACAACGCTGGTCAAGTTATGCAACGAACAAAGACGACATCTTGTAACAACCAGCTTGGTATTTCGTTCTGCAAAATGTGAGCATGTGGTTTCCGACCGCTCGCCTGGGCGTTAGCCTGTGGGCTGCTGGTGCTAACACTGCTAGCCACACTCAGCAAGCCAGCATCACATTGTCTTTTAACTCTTCGTCTCCTAAAGGGCTGTATTGTAAAGTAGTGTCTCATCTTTGAGGCCCACTCGTACGGGAGCAGCTAATCATGACGGACACTCCGAATTCAAACGTCACGACTCAATGAACACATCTTACAGGGAACTCATCACCTGAAAATATCGATTCTAAAGCAAATTAACTAATTAAATTCAACTGGTCTGAGCACACACACCAGAAGTGTTTGTTTCTGTTGCTAAAATAGAAAGTGTCTTAGCATTGTGTGTTATTATGATCAATAAAGGAGTTCTCACGCTTCAAACTCAGCCATGTATGTTATTTTAGTACATTACAATTAAAACTGAATCACTCCTAATAATCATATATTATTTTAGATATTCTAATCGTTTATTGTGATAGATTTTAAATCAAGATCTCGCTTACTGGTTGTAAATTAAATTCAACTCTATTAAATGTAGATACAAGTGTAAATAACTAAATCTATACCAAGGCGACAGAAAATACTTTTTAAATGTCTACTGAACAAAAAACTATTGGTTAAGAGTTAAATCACAATTAAAGCTGCAGAGTTTAATCATTTAGTTTCATTATAACTATTAATCACCGATTATCTTGATAACCAGTTAATCAGTTTGAGTAACTCAATTGATCAGTTTGACCTGGACAGACGTGGTCACTACAAGTGTTTCCTCCTTTATTTATTTATTATTTTCTATTTTAAAGGCACATTTTCATGTATTATTTCTTATTTAATGCTGCATTTGAAACCCATAATCACGACGGTTTCATCTCACCTATGATGCACCAGATGGTGAACCTGGCCCAGGTGAGTGGAGACAGCTTAAGCATGAGGTAGCTGTTGACCAATATGGCCGCCGCGGGGACGAAGGGCACGCAGGGCGCCATGTAGGGCAGGCTCCTCCCGCTCTCTGGCTGCTGTATGATCGTGATTAAAAGCTTCACCACGGAGCCCGCCATCAGTGTGGCCATGAGGCCTGAAAACACCGCTGAGACGCCTGTTCCCCGCTCCACGCCAAATATAACGGTGGACCAGAGGAAGAAGGACGTGAAGAAGAGGAGGAGTGTGCATCGGGTCACCGTGCGGCCGGTGGCCGGGGTGGGCCGGGCTGATGCGTCGGGCATTCCCAGCCGGAGCCGCAGGGTGTAGTAATGACCTCCCAGAAGCCTTTTCAGCAACGAGGCATTGCCTGTGTGGAAATCAGAGTCGTCACCTTCTCCCTCAGTCCTGCCAGCGTGGTAGGACGACGATCCATCGCCGCCCGAGCCTCCGATCAGCATCTGGTCGTCCTTGTTGGGGACAGCCCCGTCGTCGTGGTGCTTCAGGGCTTCGGCCACGTCCACGTCCACGCTGAACTGGTGCGTGTCGGTCTGTTCGTCGGGCTGGTAGCGCAGCAAGAGCACGCACACGCTGACCAGAGTGTAGGCCAGCAGGGTGCCGATGGACATCATCTCGATCAGGTCCCTGAGGCTCACCAGCAGAGCGAGGAGGGCGGCCAAGCACCCCGACACCACACACGCCACGGTGGGAGTGTGTGTGAGCGCAGACACTTGTGACAAGAACCTGCAGACACATCAATCACAGTTAAACTGGACCTCATCCTTCACACAGCAGATGCGTCTTTATCGTGCGATTAAGGTCGAGTTTTGCACATCAAATCCAAAACAGTAGCTTCAACAGTCTACGGAAGACGTCTTTGTTTCAACTTCCAACTTGTTTGCTGTCAGAAAATGACTCTGAGGGCTACGCTGCAGGATCCTGGATCCTCCTTGTTGTCAAGCATAAAGCTAGTGTAAGACAAAATATGTCTGCAGCATATCCTGCCCAGATAAAGGAACTGATGGTTATACTACAGTCCTCTGGCTGCAGCACCTTCACTTAGTGTTGCCATTGTGTCTGAATTGAAGTGTTTGTCAGTTTAAATGATCATGTAGTCAAGAAAGTCGTCATCAAACTGTTGAAGCATAAAACTGCGAAAATACACAATTGGACAGATTAAACCAAATCAAAACATTATTTTTCTGCTGTACAGATTGAAATAAAGTCCCGTGGGGCCCAAGGGGAGAGGAGAGACTTCGCCTCTCTATGTTGTACAGAGTTACAGTGTGTAAAGGCCTCAGCTGTGTGTCTCAAGCCTCCTCACCTGAACAGCAGTCCGTCCCGGGCCATGGCGTAGATGACTCTGGGCATGGGGAACAAAGAGCCCAGCAGGGAGACGGTGAGTCCGGCTATGGAGCCCACAGCCACGGTGTACTTCCCCCACAGGAAGCCGTGCACCGCAAACATCTCCATGAGAGGAGCCGAGCCGTCGATCAGGTCGTAGGGAACCATGAGAGTGAGGATCACACTCACCTGCACAGAGGAGAGGTGGGCAGATTCAGGACTCCTGGATTAAAGAGCACTCTAGGAGACTCTAGGACAGTAATAGAATTATTAAATAGTTTGAAACTCACCTTTTAATGACAAAAAAGATATTTAACATCAGCTGGTTGAGTCACAGGTGTTAATCAGGCTGACCAACATTTTGGAAATGCTCACTGGGTCACATGACTGCACCAGGAAGTTCAGTATCTGTCACTGAGGTTCTTATGGGTTAAATGAAAAATGTTTTGGTTTTGGTGCATTTTATATTTTATCTTATTTATTATATATATTATATAAATACTGAGTTTATTGGACGTCCTTTATTTGTCTCGTGCTTCTCTGTGTGAGAGCAACTGTGAGAATAAATGAAGTATTTCTGATTCTGATAATGATTTTATAATTAGTTGATTTTAATGAGCTGTCTTGCATGAAGCACTTTAAAAAGAGCTCTAGAAACACTTCCCGAACACACACACACCTTAAAACATCACTGTTTACTGCGGCTTTGCAATAAATGAGATACATGACTTTATTTAATCTGTATTGTTTTTTAAATGCACTTTCTTAAACTAAACTTTAACTATTTATTTGCATGTTTTCACCTTTTTATTTTCCATTTTTATCATCTTTTACATGCAATTTTAATGCTTTCTGTGTCTTGTTTTCATTGTGTTTTTACGTCCCTGTAAAGTCTTGTGTCTGAATGAGTAACTCAACCAAGTAGACACTAACCAGCTGTCAAAAGAGCATTTCATTTCTTTTTTCTAAATCTAAACAGCAGTGGGCTCTACTTGTGATGACTGGCATGTTATTATCACACATTAGAGTCGTATTACGTGCTCCCATGCAAAGTTCAAGAGGAAAAACCAAATCTTGCAGCTCTGATGAACATTCAGAGGAATGTTTAAGCAAACCAACACTGTTGTGCACTGACCGACACGTAGGCGGTGAGGCAGGTGACCAGTGAGGCGGTGATGGCGTACGGGATGGAGGTGTTTGGGTTTTTCGCCTCCTCTCCCGTCGTCGCGATGATGTCGAAGCCGATGAAGGCGTAGAAGCAAGTCGCTGCACCTTGCATCACCTGATCAGCAAAGAAAGATCACTTAATTTCCTTTTACAGTCAGTAACACGTGCGACCCAATTGGTCTGAGATCTCACCCCTGACCAGCCGTAGGGCAGGAAGTCGCCGCTCTCCCAGTTGCTGACGGAGAGGAAGAAGAGCCCGGCGATGATCATGAAGACCCAGACCACCAGGTTGACCACGTTGAGGACGTTGTTGAAGCCCACGGAGTTACGCACGCCGAGCGCAATGATCACTGTGACCAGCAGGGCGATAAACAGGGCCAGCAGGTCGGGGTACGTGTCCTCACCCTTACCTGGGACAATATGAGGAAATTAGGTGTTTGTATGGTGAATATGACAGGAAGTGAGATAACGAGACCCTTAATACTCTGTAACCTCAAGCACTGGAGTGAAGAACGCCAACTGTGTTTAGTGCTAATCTAGCTTCATGACTGACAGGAGGCAGCAGGTGAGGCTGGGGAGCATCACATCCAGCACCTGGTCCATCAGCACTGGCACCCCGCAGGGCTGCGTCCTCTCCCCACTGCTCTTCTCCCTCTACACCAATGACTGCACCTCTTCTGTGAAACTCCTGAAGCACGCGGACGACACCACTGTAATCGGCCTGTGACGAGTCTGCATACAGACAAGAGGGGGAACAGCTGGTCCTGGTTCTGGTGTAGTCACAACCACCTGGAGCTGAACCCGCTCAAGACTGTGGAGATGACAGTGGACTTTAGGAGAAATCCCCCAACACCATGGCTACTGTGGACACCTTCAGGTTTCCGGGATCCACAATTTCTCGGGACCTGATGAGGTTGTACTTCCTGCGACAGCTCAGGAAGTTTAACCTTCCACAGGAGCTGCTGATCACTTTCTACTCCGCCATCATCCAGTCTGTTCTCTGCACCTCCATCACTGTCTGGTTTGGATCGGCCACCAAACAGGACGGGCGCAGACTGCAAAGGACAATCGGGTCAGGAGGAGGGCAGGTAACATCTCTGCAGACCCTTCATCCGTCACCCTGATGAACCCTCACTAGTCTCAGGAACCACTGTGCAATAGTCCCACACCTACCTCCACTGTATATACTGCTATTTATGAGTATTTACATTGTTCTAGTTTGTTTCTTTCCTTTTTTAGTCTGATTACTGTACATAGAGAGAGAAGTTCCTTGTTTGCTTGTACAAACTTGGCCAATAAAGGTGATTCTGCTGTGAGAAGGACCGTAGTCACATGAATCCTGACACATTAGTCGTTGGAAGTGATTTTACTTTACCGTTGGATTCTGGTTGATCACTTTTTCCAAAGACAACTGAATAATTCCTCCGTTTAGACCTCAAAACAAATCACACACGTGAAGAAAAAACAATGTATAAGTGCCCTTGTTGTCTAGAAACGTACTGACCGAGTCCTCTGAGCGTGCCCAGGTGCGTTATCATGTAGTTACTGATGCTGTGATTGGCCAGAGAGTCGAACATGCTGCTGAGAGCTGAGGCGCCCGCCGCCGTGCCGATCAGATACTCCAGGATCAAGTTCCAGCCAATGAAAAACGCCACAAACTCCCCGACTGTCACGTAGCTGTAGGTGTAGGCCGAGCCGGTGGTCTTGGGGACCCGGACACCAAACTCTGCGTAGCACACACCTGAAGAAAATAAAATACACACACATATACGCACACAGTTTAATGAGACAGCAGGTGGATTGTAAGTTAAGCTGATCAGTCCTGCTGGCCCCCAAATACTTACTAGGACGCCACATGTGGATTCATCCGCCGCTGAAAATAGTCCCCAACAAGTGCACTATAGACGGACCAACACATTGTTGTTTTTTGGTCTTTTCATGGGAAATATAGCAAACTTGGTTGCACAAAACACCTTAGGTTTTCTCCTTAAGTATGACACCCAGAATCAACCACTCGTCGTTGAGCGTCACCATCGGTCGCCGTTCCTCTTCTTGGGATGTGTTTGTTTTCTTAATTTAAGTTAAGACATACATCATTACATACATTTGTTTCCTTACTTTGGCCGCTAAGGTCTGTCTTACAACAGTTTAAGGGATTCCCTAAGTATAAGACCAAGATAAGGGGAAAAAAAACTTAAATATGTAAGTAAACATTTTAAGGAAACCTTAATGGGAATATTTAAGGATGTTTGTGCAGCTGATTTTATCTTGGAAGTCAATGAGAAGTAAATTATGGTCCCATTCAGAGGAAAATGGGTGATAAAGCAGGGAATGGTTTTCTTAGAGGGGATTATGTTGTGACTAACCAATCAGACGTCATTTCTGGTTCCAAAAAACCAAGATGGCGTCGCCCGTAAAGTGAAACTCAAGGCTTCAAAACGGCGGTCCACACACCAATGGGGTGGCTACATCCACTTCTTATATAATTCGGCTCATCTTCTCATTGACCTCCATCCAATCAGACTCCTGTTTGCAGCCAGTGGAGACATCGGCTTCACTTTGCATCAGCATCAGCTATGAACATTTCTTTATACAGTCTTTGCTTTGAACGTGATCCCAGTGACATTGTTTCCCAATCAATTGCCTGAGAGCCATTTTTAAAACGATATATTTTTTAGATATCGTTATCCTTCTCGGCGTGGACGACCCCTTGACTCAGAACTGTTCTGTTGTCTCACCTGACAGTATGGACGCCACCGCTGCAATAATAAAAGACAGGATGACCCCAGGCCCGGCCATCGTCTTGGCAACCATCCCGGCGACCACATACATCCCCGTGCCGACGCAGCTGCCCACCCCGAGCGACACCAGGTCCACAGTGGTCAGGACCTTGGCGAGCCCCACCGCCGACCCTTCCCCGAGCTCGGTGAGGTCGTCGGAGCTGTGAGCCATGGAGCCCACGGGTTTGGTTCTCAGCAGGCGGGAGTACATGTTGTACCAGGCGTCGCCCAAAGACACCCGGCCCAGCCACGCCGCCATCGCCGCCCTTCCTTATGACCAGTTTATGTCAGCGTGTTTGTGACTCCTTCTACCTTTTCTCTGTCACTCCCTCCATCATTCCTTCACCTTCATTGTGAATCTCCTCCTCTTGTTTTTTTGTTGCTGTTCTCGACTCTGTGAACAAAAGAGAGAGAGGAGGCATTCAGATCATTTAGTAATCGTTTAGCATCAATAATACAACAACAACAAAAAAAAAAACTCCTAGATTTAAATTTTAGAAGTAAAAGTACAGAAGCGGTAACAGTAACTGCAGCTGTAGTGGACAAAAAACTCCAATATTTCCCTTTGATGTGTAGTTATGTCGCTCTCTGCACACACACCAGACTCCATTCACAAAAACAGGGATTTTAGCTCACAGGACACAGGAGTTGCTGCTTTAGCTCAATGGAATAAAACACATTAGTTTGGATCTAAAGTAACCATTTAAAACACCAAAGTCACACAACAACACAGACCAACCGATTGAGGCAGCAGTAGATCAGCAACCAGCAATGTTATGCAAGGTAAAATTACTGTTTTTGTCAATGGAGTCTGGTGGCTTCGAAGCGAGCAAAGAGAAAGAGAGAACAGCTTCAGTTCCCCGTCATAAAGGGCTGTCTGACGGCGATGTAGGTGATTAAATAACATGTTTACATATGTCATATCATATCATATCGTATATCGAGTAGAAATATTGAATGAAATATACATTATTTTGTCCAGGATCTATAAACTGTGTCAGGGAATAGGACTCACACAGGTTCTGATGCCTGATTTATAACTATTTTGACAGGAAAATGTAATAATTTGATCACTTTTGATGACAAAAGAACCCAGAAAATGACCAAACTACATATATCTACTACATCCAGAGGACTTTTTTTCTCAACTCAGCACAGATCACAAGTTTGAGAACATGAATAACTGAGCTGAGAGGAACTTTATGGAAACGGGGAAATAAAATAAGGGAATGTAGATGCAGCATTAGAACCAATTCAAGCTTTTTAGTAAGGGACTATTTAGTTTTTAGAAACAGGGCTGAAGTCGTTACATTAGATCAACCCTGCTGCTCTGCTCACTCACTAGAGCGAGACTCCCGCTCTGAAACATTAATGAACACAGAGGATCCACTTTCGTAAAAGTAAGCTATGACTACAGAGGCTAAAACCATAAACTAAAACCTTGTGCACACCTGAACCAACTTCATACAACAAATTAGAGAAAACACCTGAGCTGAGAGCTGAAATCAACCCAACAGTTTCGACAGTTTCTTAACTGGGGTATAAATGTGCAGGTATTAAAAACACACACACACACACACACACACACACACACACTAGCATGCGGTTTAAAGATGCACACCTGAGCAGACAGGTAACACACTCCTTCGTTGTGTGTTTTCCTGAAGAGGTCGAGGAGTCCACGTCTTCTGCAAACCTGCAGGAAACAGTGACGAGAGGAGACGGCGGCGTTTATCATTCAGACCTGACACCATGTGATCAGGCTGATACATTATTGAACACCTGAGACTGAGCCTGTGTGTGTGTGTGTGTAACTGTCATCATTCATTCATAGGAGGAGGGGTAGAATAGCTGCCATGAAGGTGTGTGTGTGTGTGTGTTTGTGCTGCAGCTGCCATAAGTGACGTTTCTTTACTCTTTGTGTGCTGAACTGGGAACTGACCAGGTGTGTGTGTGTGTGTGTGTGTGTGTGTGAGAGTGACCAGGTATGTAATGGAAAGTTGTCTCAGTTTTTCTAAATGTCTGCCTGCAGGAGTACTTTTATTCCATTTTAGGATGACATGATAACTGATATTTTTACATATTTTAGTGTCAAAATGACTGGTAGGTACTAAAAGTGTCAGTAGATCACCTGATCAAAGATTGTTATTCTAAGTTTGTGACAGCATCATGGAAAGGATCCCTACAGAGAGAGACCTGGAAGATCCTTTTGGTTTAACCACAAACAGCCGTTATATCGCTCTCTGCACACACACCAGACTACATTCACTAAAACAGGGATTTTACTTTGCACACAAACAAATGAACTGATGGCGACAGCAGCAACGCCGTGACTACATCGTAAAATTGCTATTTTAGTGAATGGAGTCTGGTGGCTTTGAAGAGAACGATATGACTGCAGCTTCTGGTTAAACAAAAAGGATCTTACAGGTAAGAGTTCTTCTTCATGTCAGCTGTGATTGATTTGTCTCCTAAGATCCTTTTGGTTTAACCTCAAACAGCCGTGATATTGCTCTTTGCAAACATTCTTGACATTTTGACTTAATAGAAAAATAAAATTTTGCATTTGAGGAGTGCAGTCTATTTAAACCTTTTTTATACTTTCTCAACATTTTAACTCTATAAGCCTTTTTTTTTACATTTTGTATTTGGAGAATAAAGTCAAAACATTTCCTTTAACCTTAACATTTTGACTTCATTCTCTACGTCTCGATTATTTAACAGCTTTATTCCCAAAAAACGTTTTCACAAAATGCAAAAAAAACCCTCCTCCTCTCATTTTTCCTTCATACTTTGCCCTAAAACTCTTCCGTAGTTAGAGGACTCACAAGAGACAAAAAAAGAGTGATAGAATCCGAGATATCCTCATTTACATCCAGCCTACATTTCCCATAATGCAGCTCAAGCAAGCATCTTCCATTAGATCATCTCTGCCTGGTCAACAGCCACCACGTCCAAACTTCACACCTCCACTCAGTAACGCAGAGCGCAGGCCCCAAACCCCAACCCGAGACTCCGTGCTGTCGGTGTCTGACTGTGCAGCATGTGTGGTGCTGTTGTTGCTATCGGTGGGAATCTGACACCCAGAGTCAGATTACAGCGTTACCTGCACACCAGGTAACATGAGGGTCCAAAACAGGGGAAACAAGACACTGTAACAAGCCGGTTTACAGGACGGTGTGGGGAGAAAACTGTGACTTTGGTTCAAGCTCCACATGTGAGCTGGCTGCTGTTGGTCTGATAATCAATGCGCCTGTGTGTCTTCTGGTATTGATCACAAAGCTTGGCACGAGTCAGGGAAGCAGCCTGTTCAATCTGTTGCTTGTCCAGTTTCTATCTCTCCTCGTACTCTGTTTTATCATGTCTTATGTTCTCTGTTGTGCATGCTATTTCATCTTGTTCTCTAAAACAGTGTTTGTTTTAAAAGGTGCTATACAAGAAAAGTGTATTGTATTGTCATCCAATAACAGACTGTGAGGGTCAGTGTTTTCTGATTGGTGATCTGCAGGCCGGTTCTACATCCTGAATCCTGCTGTGTTCTCCTGGAGAACCTGCGTTAGTCATCTCCTCCCATGTTTAGATTCAATCCTTGTAAAATCCTCTGTAAACTCTGTGAAGGGGGATTTTTAAACCTGCTCCCTGTTTGTACGTATTTTGCTGCCTAAATAACTGGTAGATACAAAATGCTTTGGAAGTGGATGAGCTGTTATATCGCCCTCGTCAAAGCCACCAGACTTCATTGACAAAAACAGTGATTTTACTTCGCAGTACACAGGAGTCGCTTGTCTACCGCTGCCTCGATTTGTTAGTTTATCTGTGTTATTGTGTGACTTTGGTGATTTACAGGCTTAGTTTGGATCAAACACAATACTCATGTAACCTACAACAACATAAACTAACTGATTGTAGAGCAACAACTTCTGTGTTCTGCAAAATAAAATGACTGTTTTTGTCAATGGAGTCTGGTGGCTTTAAACAGAGCGATATAACAGCTGTTTCTTACTAAACAAAAATGATCTTCCAGGTCTATCTCTGTATATCATATGTACAATATTACCATTTTTTACTATTATGTAATACAATACACATCATTTTGTGAGAAAGGGCACTTTATCATTCATTGCACTATGACAAAAAACTTAACTTACCATCAGTTTAACGTTTTATGCTACACAATACCACAGTTTAGCTATTTGCTCTGTAAACTGCTGAGTGTGTGCATGTTTTAAAAGACTCACATGCAGATCTGAGACGCCACCAGCCGCTGTCGACTGAAGGTGGACGCATTCCTGAGGCTGCAAGCTTTATACGCAACAGATGAGCGGATGGGAGCCAATCCAGACACACACACACACACACACACACACACACACACACAGCTAAACATCCTTTTCTGTTTAAGGGAATAAAGGTTTTTGTTAGCAGCTTCATGCAGGACAGGAGCAGAGAGCTCGGCTGCATCATGTCTGTCTTCTTCCTGTTTATACTGAAGTACTTTTACTGCAGGAACATTTTAAACGCAGGACTTCTACCTTTAACAGAGTACTTTTAGACTGCAGTATTTCTACTTTTACTTCAGTAAAGTATCCGAGTACTTCTTCCACCCTCTGCAGCACCACCTAGTGAGTGCTCAGGGGTGTATTTTGCCCTCTATTCCATTATAAAAGAGGTGGACAAAATAATAGAAACAACTGAACAGAAGTCAGTCAAAAATTGGACTGTAACTACTTTCACTATATTTCCATTCTCTGCTGCTTTTAATAATTTAACTACATTTATTTGATTATACTCACAAACACTTACTTAAGAATCTGAATACGTCCTCCTCCATCACACCAGACTTGAAATAAACCTATAAAAACTTGCATTTACGTTTGGTCCCTGTAGGATCCCATATAAAACCAAACTCGTCTTTTAATACCAGCGTCAGGTTTTTGCATGTTGTCAGACTCCATTGACAAAAACAGCGATTTTACCTTGAGGGACACAGGAGTTGCTGCTCTACTGCTGCCTCGATCGGTTAGTTTGTTTGTGTTTTTGTATGTACATTAAATTGTGTTGGATGTGAACCAACTCTTTAAAACACCAACACCACAGAAAAACACAAACAAATCAAGACAGCGGTAGACGAGCAACTCACATGTTCTGAGAGGTAAAATTGATGTTTTTGTCAATGGAGTCTGGTGGCTTTGAAGAGAGCGGTGTATGTTTTTGAAGCAAAAATTGCAAATATGCAACTGTTCCAGGTGCTACGATGTGAAACTGTGCTGCTTCTCTTGGTTTTGCATTACAGTAAATTGAATATTTTTGGATATTGGATGATTTGTGGGACAGACAGACATCAGATGAGGTCATTTCAGGCTCGAGGACGTTGTGATGGACATTTTTTAAGTTTCTTATGTAGAAAAAAATAATGAGCCGATTCATCAGTAACAGAAATGCAGCCCAGAGCGGCAGTGAAGAACTCTGTAGGGGTCGTGCTTCCTTTTGACCACCACAATAAAACCACAGGACAGAAAAGCTCTTTTTCTCCACGTTTATTCTGCGGTCGCACTCCAGCGGTTTACTCGTCTGCCTCCGACCCCTCCTCGTCGTCGTCCTGGCTGATCTGGAAGTAACGCAGCTCGTACGTCTCTTTGTCGGACGCCACCACTCTCAGCCAGTCCCGGAGGTTGTTCTTCTTCAGGTACTTCTTGGTCAGGTACTTCAGATACCTGGTGGGGAGAGGTGGCCTCTTTCAGTCTCCCGATTTTACTTTAAGTGCGATGAAATGCGTATGAGCACATTAAGGTTTTGAATCAGTCAGGCCTGTCTAACAACGTCTCATCTGACCTTTTGGAGAACTGCTTCTCAGACGACACATTGATCTTGTTCTTCATGCGGCCGACCTGGACGATGTTGCCCAGGTTCCCCGTCTTTCCGTTAACCTTTATCCTCTCTTTGAGGAAGGATTCCTGTTGGACAGAGCACAGTGACGCACTAGGGAAGATAACCCTAGGAGATGAGGAGCTAGGGAAGGCAGCCCTAGTCCAGACACGGGGTTAGCTCCCAGCAGAGACCACTACAATAACCCTTTAATGATGTCATTACGGAGAAGGTTATGATGCTAAATAATTAGGATTTTAGGGAGGTGGAGTCTCATAATGTTTAGATCCAGTTTGAACTGCGCCGTGAATCACACACACGATGTTCGTTAGTCTAAAAGATCATTTTGTAAGTCAAGAAAGTTACAGTTTGTAGTAAAGATGGTGACATAGCATTTAGTTTGGTGTTAAACTGCTCAGTGAGCTACGTCCTCTGGTGTCAGACAATATACATCACCTGCTAGTCAGCTAGCTAACTTCTTCCTCACACAAATGCAGCGTCTACTACTATGTATTGTTTTAGCTTTTATTCTATTAGTAATTTATATTTGGATCATTTAACGTTTGTATTGTGTTTTGTCTCTTCTACAATCTGTGTCCTGTTTGGCTTTGTCTGTCAAAGCACTTTGGAAACTGTTATTAAATATATTCACAACTCAAACCGGATCATAACATTATTTCTGTCACTGCTGACTACCATACAGATCTTTTCTAAAATAGGGGGAAGCGACTTTGCCTCTAGAGCCATAAAATCAGATTTCCTAACTAGTCTAGAGCTTAAATGGTTTGTCAGGACTTACAAAGTTTGCAGAGTCCAGGATCCCATCCTCGACAGGGTGGGTCAGGTCCAAGGTGAACTTCCACCCAGCGCTCTTTTTGGCCTTCTTGCCGACAGTCGGCCTCTTCGGTTTGATCTGTGGGGTAAAACATGAGGGAGAGATGGTCAGAAACTTCAGGTGTCAGCTGCTCTACATGCTGCTCCTGACTACTGTGGCATGAAAAAGTACTGGTTTTAAGTAAAAGTCTCAATGCAACACTTAGAAACTGTAGTACTTAAATTATCAAATCATACAGACGATGTTTTTTTTCATAGTGAACTTGGGACATGGTCATTTAAGTGATTTAGACAATCACTGCCTTCATTATTTTGACCAGTTTAATCTAAAAACCTGTAAATTTAAAGTCCAAGTATGTAACATTGGTGACTTGGGCGTTTTTTCCAATTAAACTGTTTCGACTAGTGGGATCACACAGTGGTGGAGATATCTAATTTCTACTTTATGACGAGCTTTTTGAAGGACAACTAATATTCAGATAAAGCCGAACTGACCAGATGGGTTGAGACTTTACGTGGACTGACAGTCCACACCAACTTTAGCGGTCAAGTGGAGAAAAACATCTGATATGAATTAAAACTTAACTCATTCTATGGAGATTCGGTCTGCTGTCACGTACTAATGAATGAGAACACGTGTTAGCAAACGTCAAGACTACTACGAGCTAATGCTAAGTCTGCTAGCTTCTCGATTTCCCTCCCTTTAAAACCGCTTTAAGTTCAACACACAGCTGTAATATGAAAGCTTTACTGAAGTTCGGCGGCCAGTGTCTGGAGTAAGTGGAGGGAAAAGGCAAATAACATGATAAAACGGGTAAATTCCGAAGGAGCTGCGCGGACTTACCGGCGCCATGTTGAGAGGTCAGACAGGAAAGGAAGAACCGGAGGTGACGCAGCAGTGACGTAGCTGGCGTCACGAAGAACGCCCTTACCAAATATGGCGAACAAAGTGACTGCAGAGATGAGCGTGTGTGCGGAAAACACGCTTAATTAACACATGTGCTGGCTTTGCACAGCTCCTGTTCAACCGTGAGCGGTTTATTTTAGCTTTATTTTGTGTGTCTAACCTGCAGTAAACCACAGTTGCATTTTAATTTCAGTAAGTTTTGCAAAAGTTGAAGCTCTGCCTGTTGTTTCAGGAGCTGCATGTGTCAGATGATGCGGGTCCAAAGGTCATCTCGATCCCAAACACACCCTGATAATAAACCTGCTGAGCCTGGTCAATCATTGACTACCTCAGTACACACACACACACACACACACACAGAGAACCATCCCTGCCTGCTCCTGGGCCTCCGACCAGCCCTGTTCAGTCAGCTGCATTTGTGTGAACATGAGAGAAAATGAAATCCCTCCTGATGACTCAGAGAAACCATGAACAAGACAGAAAGGGGGGGTTTGAGGTAAAACAAAACACATTCATCCATCTTTCCACTGCGGCGCCGCTTGCGTGCAGACAAACGGTCATCGAGTCACTTCAGGGATGTTCAGGCGGACACGCTGCACAAATCCTGGAATAGTTGGCGCTTCGCTTTCTTTCAGTCAGAGTCTTGAGTTTTAACCTTTAATCTATTACCTGTGGCTTCTTCCAGCCAGCTTCCACACTTCAACCACAACACTGATTTAAAATGAGGTGAATCTTGTGGGTTGTAGTGTGTGTCCCCATTTGTTTTCATCTTTCCTTCACAACACTATTATGTTTATACATCTTAAGCTCTGCTCCCTGGTGGCTTCAAGAAGCTTAAATGTTTGAGCAGAATACTTTCAGATGATGTTCCCTGTTGCTACAAACCATCAACACAACTTTTCAATGTAATGTTAACCAGTAAAACACCATCGGCTCATAAGGTTTGCCTCACTGGTGTTTGTAGTTACTGTGCAGAAAATTACTTGAAGACAGGAAACATACATGCAAGCGTGTAAGTTTGAACTCAAGTCTCAACTTTAATGCAGTGAACTCTTCATATTATGCGTTTTAAACCAGAGTGAAAATGGAATTTGCAGATTTTTTAAAACACTTTAGTTTTCAGCATTAATCCAGAATAAGAGTCTGGAATTCAGATTTTTATTTTTCCTAATATTAAAATGATGAATCCTTGCAGCGGTGTCATCATCTGTATCGTGCAGGCTCAGATTCTGTGGTCCTGCTTTTCACTCGATTGATTTTGCGAGTAGAATCCTAAATGGCACTTTAGCTTTGTCAGCAGGTGCTGTGGGCTGATTTAACGCTAAATGTTACTCCCACCTCTTCAGGAGGAAACGCCTCCAAACTAAAACTAGAAAACATCAAACTGATTCAGCTACTTTTGCTCAGATTAGAGAGCTTTTACGTCCACCGCCGTCACCGAGACGTCACCACCGGTCAGATCACTGGGTACAGACAGAAAACCAGACAGAGTTTGCAGTTTTTGTCCATTTGTTTCATCGTTTTATTTTTGCCATCTCCAGTCAGGTGACAAAGGCCTCGAGTGAACAAAAAGTTTGCAACTCTACCACCCTCCCCAACCCGATCGAGTCCCTCAAAAGAAACACGCCTCACTGCAAACCGCCTCCCACATTGCGGAGGCCCACACCGCTACACACTCATGCCTCTCAAAGCAAAATATAACACTCCTTTTGTATTGGGGGATGACCGGGGCAGCGGGTTGAGCTCTCGACTGCCCCGGTGGACGAGAGGCGCGAGCGCACGGGACGCCCTCACGCCCCTCAAACTTCTATACAGACAAGAGACTGGCATCACGAGGGTAAATCACTGAAGTTTGTTACTGTTCTTGGGGGTGGGGGGAAAGAAGGAAAAAAAAAAAAAAAAAAAAAAAAAAAAACACTTCTCTTTTCTTGGTTTTAGAGCTTTAACATGCTGGGGTGGACCTCAAGTGCTCGTAAGTGCTAGCCACCACCAATCCCAGCGATTAGGAGAGGAGACTGGGGAAAAAAAAAAAAAAATAAGGGACCTTGTTGCACCCAATCCACTCAGGAACCAGAGCCACCCAAGGCCATGCTGGAAAGCGGTATGGCTGCTAGAGGGACGACCTAAACCAGAATTTAGTATCTACAGGGGCAAACCCTCCCTCCCACTGCTTTAACAACGCAAAAACTGCCCCCATCCCCTCCCATCTAAAAGGCTTTAGACCTGCTATATTCAAGAATATAAAAAAATAATCATACAAAAGCTGAATCCCGTTGTTATTTAAACATTCAGGAATGTGAGTGGCAAAACCAACACTTTGAAGGCAAAAATAAGCAGGAATGAGCAACTGATCATTATTTTTGAAGTTGTTTTATATAAAGTAGATTGTTGCCAAACAAAACCTCAGCGATCAGGCGGAGGACCACGCAGGGAGCTGCAGTGGAACTTCCCAACAGCAATGGAAAAGAGAAACGAAAAGGGGAGAAGGAGGGAAAAAAAAAAAAAAAAAAAAAGATCAATGATGAGAAATCACAACAGAATGATTGAGGTTGTCTGTGAAGGCTGACGCTTTGGTGACAGAACCAATGAGAATGCAAGAGACTGGTTGTGGGTGGTGCTTGTTGCCTGGGCAGCAAAGTCCGTCTCCCTATTTGTTGGCCAAGACCTTGGTAGCGACAGCACATTCCTCCCCCATGGCAGAGATCACGGTGACCTGCGTGGAGAACACGTTAAGAGTCAAACACGTTAACGACAACTTCCTGCTCCAACCCACACCCGCGGCGAAATTAACGCCAAAGTTACAAACATTTCTTCGGTTTCTCATGAGACTAAAACACCATTCAAAACGGTTACCGCACAGGAATTTAGCATCAGGTGACCCTCAAAAGAGAGCAGTTAGTCAGGCAGAACAATAATCTGACATCTTACCATGAATTCGTCACCCGCTTCAAACTTTGACTCGATTTCCCTGCCGACGTCGCTGTCTGGGACACGCAGGTCCTCCCTGATGTCACCGTTGTCGCTCATCAAGGACATGTAGTTCTCATTGATGTTAACCAGCTGGGAAGGGGAGGACACGTTACAGTCAGCCACCACGTCTACGTACACATCAACACAACACCGCTGACCTCACTGAATAATACGAGTCAACGCATCCAATATTACATTTTTATTTCTGTTTTCGCCCCACACATTCGCCCGCATTCAAAGTGCCCTTGTTTTGTCAAAACTTTGCTCGCTCAAGTGAAATTACTCTGTTGTATATTCAGCATATTCAAAGCAGCTTACACTTTTAAATCTGAGAGTTTGAGGATTCAGAAATATTTTAACAGGATGTTTTTTAACATGTAAAAAGAAAAAATATTTAAGATTCTGCACCATTTTTAATCAAACTTGAGCAAATTTGATGCACCACCTTTTGTAGAAAAGCTCAGATTTCCTCGAGCTGTGTTCCTTCGATGGACTTCCCCTTTTGTACAAGGGTAGTAGAAATAGGGCAGAAGCTTAAATGTTTCTTCACTTTGCAGAATATTTGTGTGAAAACAAGTTAATGTTGAGCCCACTGAATTCATCATGTTGTCTTGGTCATTAGATAAATCAAGTTGGAAGGAGCAAAACCTGATTAAGTAAATATTAGATGTAATGAAACATGTTCTGCCTCTACTAACAGGGAGCATTTAAAATCAAACAACCACAAGACTGGGTAGAAAAGGTGGCCATGATAAGATAAGAGGCACGGGACACACGAAGCAGCAACAAAGAGCTGAACTTTAAGAGAAGCCGGCCGCTGGTCCTTTCTAACCCAGAGATGTTCAGACCCCCTGCACACATACCTGGTAGTCTATCCTCTTGATGGAGGGAACATCCATGTTGTGGGTGGAGGGGCACATATCTTCATGCTTCTTGTTGGTGAAGATGTCGATGCCAACCAGGTTAACCTACAGAACAAAGTTTTTTTTATTTGTCATGCTTACTAAACCTGTCTGAGCACATCTGTGCAGGTAACAAGAGACAGACATGATGTTTATGAAAGCAGCACAGCTAATTAAACTTGTCAATAACATCAGTTTAGGCAAAAATTACTCTTTCAAACTGGGGGACATTTTTTCAATGTCAGATATATAAGAAGCAGGTTTAATAAGGATCTTATCCTGTATTTTATGAAATATCTTTAAGTTTTAATCCCAAAATAACTGATTAAAACTTAATGTAAAGACAGAAACTTTTCCATTTATTGTGATCCGGTCCTGCACAGAGGGCATGTGGGAGCACCCTGATGTTTGCAGGAGAAGATAAACGACACTGCACATCACTAAAGCAACACTTCAGGCAGCTTGGATCAGACTGGTCTGAAATCTGAGATCCTCAAGTCTCTGCCAAGCACATCTCCGGCACTGCTCGGCTTCCTTCCCCCACCTTTTTAAACTATTAGTTTTCTTTATTGCACCTCACAGCTGCCGTCAGCGCAAAGGGGCTACATGGCCGCGCTTCAAGGATTATTTTACCTTGGCATGTCCGTGCTTGCCAGTCTTGGAGGTGGACATCTCCACAATCTTGCAGGGACGTCCCTTCAGCACCACGTACCCGTTCTTACGCAGAGCAGAGCACTGCATCGGGTAGGTGGCGGAGGCGCCAGATTCGCCAGTCTGGAAGTCAAGATCGGGATCTGCCATGGTGCGATGGGTCAGGGGCGCTGCAAGAGATATTTACGGATCATTACCTTACCATCAAACACAGGAAACACTAAAATTAGCAGCACTCTGATCACAGCCAAACTAAGCCATGACATGATTTATTCAGATCTGCACACTAAACTTTATGTGCGACCCTCATCTTGATGTTGGTGCATATGATTTATACTCAGAGCTGAATCAGTACTGTGATTCCAGTACAAATATTCAGTTTGTCTCTATTGGGCTTGATATTTAGGTACTATTGGATTTCCAACAATTTCTCAAAAGAAATGCACCATCCAAACCCTTCTAATAACAAACTGGTTCTACATCTACAGAAGAAAACAATAACCCTGGTAGGGAAGCAGTGATGCAGAATAACACCCTTAAAAATCTGTCCTAAAACTCAAAATTTGAGGAATAGTTTTAAGATCGACGGCTGCAAAAGTTGCCATTTAATGACTCAATGAAAAACTAAATTCTTAATTTCCACTTCTATTCATGACTAACAGGACTTGCATTCTCTTCATCTTAATCTTTATGCACCACAGTGTTCTCCTACTATGTGAAAACCTATTCTGCTCCAGGTGCTGGTTGTTTTTAGGGGGTAAACACCCGTTGAATGGCCCCCCATCCCTCTGGCTCCGCTCGGGGC
Source organism: Pempheris klunzingeri (assembly GCF_042242105.1). NCBI lineage: Eukaryota > Metazoa > Chordata > Actinopteri > Acropomatiformes > Pempheridae > Pempheris > Pempheris klunzingeri. The sequence continues at coordinate 20,038,524 of NC_092032.1, read as the reverse complement.
CACACGGTGCGCAAACCTCGCCTGTCGATATCGCGAGATTTCAGGACGTGTGGCATCCTCACGACCACTTCCACATATTAAATTCCCTCTGAATAAAATTAGTCAAAGTCAAAACTGTGGCGGTTTAGCACCGAAATGTGGAGGTGCGGACAAGTAGCCCGGCTCAACACGAGGCTGCGCTGTCGGATCTAACGCTAACTTAGCTTTTTATTTATTTTTTTAAATGTTAGCTAGCATCATCTTCAAATAAAACTTCATTATTCATCAAAGCTAGTTAGCTAACAGAAGCTAGCACGGCTGCACTGATGAAAACAAATAGAAGGAGCTAATTTTAGTGATCTAACGCTAACGCTGACACGTTGGCTAGCTGCAATAAGTTAACCGGCCTGGAGTTTACAAGCGCAACAGCGCCAGATAACGGTGCAGCGCCAACTGACAATAACGCTACAAACGCCTACATCAGCTAATATCACACTAAATGTTTCGGTTTAAACAATCCGTGTGAAGCTATTTAGAAGTTTTTGGGTGAAACTTGTGGCGGTTTAATGACCAGACAACGTGCGCTGCAGCTCGACAAAAAGCGTTCGCCGTTATCCGCTAGCTAACGCGATGCTAACAGCGGCTAGCCGTCCATTCAGCTCCGTCCAAAGAGGCGCAGCGACCGACGGCTCGGTCCGCCTGCCGAAAGCAGCTTCGTGTGCGTGTGTGGTCGAGATTAAAACGTCGGATGTCGGACTCGGCGCGGGTTGTGGAGGCGAACCGATGCTAGCGTGGAGAATGACAAGCGACTTCCACCGACCGCGCCGCCGAAGGCCGCATGTCCCTTTGATTCAACCTGGCAGCGTTAGCTGGAACATGGACACCCACACCCTGCTCTGCCACCGACTGCTAATTCAATAACGACTTCCACGGCCCCTCAATCTACTTCACAGCGGCTTTAGTGCCTCTGAATCGGTTATCAGTCCACTAAAATACCCGTTAAGTGCCCCGTTTATCCCCCCTAAGGCAGAAACACGCGCCATGCCACACTTACCTTCCAAGAAAAAGAGGACCGAAACTGCGCAGGCGCGGCCAACTTTACTGCAGCATCCGTAGAAGAAGAAGGGAGGGGGGCGTTTATGTGTTCCGGTTGGGGCCCGGCAGAAAGGGTTGCCAGGTCCGAAGCGGTCAGACATGGCAACCCGTTAGTTCCAAGAGGATTGGAAGCGCCCCCTCCCACCACCACTCCAATTTATTAAGTCTCAACTGTTGTTGTACACTACAGAGAATACTCTGGAAGAGGTATTCACATCCGATACACTGCACTGCTGCTGTTTTTATCCTATTTTTTGTTAAAGAAACTACACTCAGTGGTGGAAGAATCTTAACTTAAGCAAAAGTAGAAATACTGCTGTCCAAAAATGCTTTGTTGCAAGTACAATTCATGAATTGCAAATGTTACTTAAGTAAAAGTACAATAGTGTTATCCAGAATTTGTAATTAAGGTATCAAAAGTAGAAATGCTGCAGCCTAAAAACTCTCTGTTACAGGTAAAAGTCCTGCATTTAAAACATTCCTTCAGTAAAATGTAGTTAAAGCACTAAAAGTATTCATTATACAGAAATGTCTATTTCATATCATATTACTCACACATTGTTTATCACAAACAAATGCATGTAAGAGCATGCAGTACTGCAACATATCATATTAGATTATCATGTTGTTTGTGTAGAAAGCAACAGTAAAAGTAAAGTGTCAAAGAAAAGTACAATATTTGCCACCAAGATGTGGTGGAGTAGAAGTATAAAGCAGCATAAATTACTCAAGTAGAGTACAAGTACCTCAAAACTGTACATAGGTACAGTACGTATAATATAATATACACACTGGTAAGAAGTACTCGGATATTTTACTACAGTAAAAGTACTAATATAAAAAAAACTACTCAAAGTGAAGGTGCTGCATTTAAAATGTTACTTTATTTAACATTTTATAATGAGGAATGAGGATGGTTTCAGGGACACTTATTTATGCTGAAAAGACAGTAAAATATACATACACCCTTTAAAGCAAGACTATGTATCTTTTGATGAACAGCAGCAACAATGGCCTCTGCTGCCACAAACGGTAATGACAGGACGCCGGCACATCTCATTCTGCTGATACCTGAGCGTTGAAGGGAGCCGCGCTATTCTAACGAGAGCAGAAATACTCCAAGAGGAACAGACGTTGACACAAGACCAGGCCGGAGAGCAAAGCTATTACAAGCCAATGCACCATCAGAACGACTCTGAAGCTGTTATTTAAGGTCAAATACTTACGAAATGTTGCTTTAATATTACACATATGCAGCACAACTTTAAATTCTCCACAACAGACCATCAAACATGAGATTATTATTATCTATTCATATATTTTCACTGAGGCTCAAGGTGGTTCAGTGGCGCTTAGAGACCCACATCAGCCAGAGTATTTATATATTAGTGAGGACCTATAGATTAAAAAACAACAGAATTTGTGAAGAAGAAGACAACAGTGCAATGTGCTGGAATAAATAAGGAATGATTTATGTAACAGGTTACTTTATATGCATGAGGTGGTTGGATATAACAGCATGTGCATAAACATATTTTAAACTGTAAAATATATAAGTCAGCATTTATTAGACTGTATCAGTTGATGTTGTGTTTAAAAGGTGCAGATTTTGGTTAGTTCCCACTTGACACAACAGCAAACCTGGGTACAGGCTGCCCAATGCGCCAGGCTTTAACAAAGAACTACAAACTACATAACAGGACTACAAAAAGCCTTTTGTCGACGTCACTAGACAACGACGGACCCGACACATGAATAAGAATATACGTCTTTACTTTTTAGAGCAGGGGAAATATAGTCAAAACTTGTGTCCCGTTCGGTGATAAACGATTGTAGACGGAATATAAACAGCAGCAGTTTGTGGTTGTTCCATAAAAAGTGTTTTACAGTCAGAAATAAATTGCATCAGCCGTTGTGAAAGGACCCCGTTTCTTTCAACGGGAAGAATCACACGAGTTGCCAACTTTGTCTTCCGTCAGCGAAAATAAATAAACATGGCCGACGTCTTGGTCTAAACACGTGCGATTTTCTCGAAACACTTAAGAACGGAAACAGCCCTTTAATGCTACAACTGACGGTTGGAAAAGAGAAACGGCGCTGTTATCGGTTGATCAGGCGTTCGCCGCAGCCACCTTCATTCCCTTTTCATTCAAGATGGCGGGTGACGAGTCTGGTACAACGCTTGGTCAGCCTCATCTGGCCAGACAAGACCTTAGTTCTCTGGTAAGTGTTTTTCTAACGGACTTTACAGCTTTCTAGTTTTATGTCGGTGGCTAACGGCCCGCCGTGAAGCCTAAACGGTGACACTGACGGTGAAAAATGCCCACGTTAACGGTCTCCGGTGCTGCGCCGCCACCACCCGGCACATGACGGCAGGCCCGGCGGGGCGGAGAGCTAAGACACCCGCTTCACTGCTAAACAAAGATTACTGTTAATTTTATCAGCATTTCAACACGATACCAACACATATTAATTCATCACATGTGTCTTCAGCGCCGTAGTTGTCTCCGGCTTTGTTACACGCCAATAATATCTGCTTAGTTATGTTTAATCATAACGTTAGCATCCTCTGCTACGTTGAAGTAAAATCTATTAAAATGTGAATGGAGTTCGTAACGGTCGCGGCAGCAGGAATGTGGAGCAGAATAATCCCTCTTTTTGGAGGTTTTCAGCTGTTTTACATCAACAGTTTATGCGGTCAGTGTGTGAAATATGTGGATATTGATGAGTGGTGGTGTTTAAGATGTTTATAATCAGTAGAAACAAATTAATGATAGACACAGAGACGACATGCCTCCTTATTTTACTCATTTATATGCTATATTCTATTACTATACTAAGTTATATTGAGCCTAAGTCAGGTAGTACTGAGTGATACTGAATCTTTGTCCCAAACATGATATACTAACAGAAAATGCCAGCAGTGTTTGTGTGTCTGTGACTTTGCCAACTCCCTTTGTTTCTATTCACCTCTGGGATTAAAGAGAGGGAGCGAGCGCTGTGAAAACCTGTCATATTCTGTGTTGTTTGTCAGTGTGATGAGTCTAATGTGAGTTGTTCTCTTGGCAGGATGTGTCTACCCTGACGCCTCTCTCCCCAGAGATCATCAGCAGACAGGCCACCATCAATATTGGTATGGGAATCAGGAATAAAGAGATCAGTTGAAGGTTGGACATGTTCTGACGCCTGTCTCCTTCTCTCACAGGCACCATCGGCCATGTGGCCCACGGAAAGTCCACAGTAGTGAAGGCCATTTCTGGTGTTCACACCGTCCGGTTCAAGAACGAGCTGGAGAGGAACATCACCATCAAGCTAGGATATGCTAACGCTAAGGTACGTGGGTAACCTGAGCTGCTCTTGTCTACCTGACCTCTGCCTGTGCTTTAATTTTGAAAGGAAATGCCTGTATCATTGGGAATTTTGCCTATTCTGACATTTTACAACCCCTAAATTAGTACAGGATCAGTTTCTCATGCATGCACATTGCATAATTAAAAAGAAATGATTTTCTTATATTATATTATATTTAATGGGATAGAAAATGACTTCTCAGTGAGCCATTAAGCTCAATGAATCACTCACATTGACATTTTGAAATGTCTGTTCATTGTTTCATACTAAATGTATAAATCTTGCATCAGATCTCAATATTTTTCTCTTTGGAAAACCCTTTTATCCACCACTGTGCTGCGATGGAGTGCATTAAAAGTGACCTTTCTGTGTTTTTGCAGGTCTACAAGCTGGATGACCCCAGCTGTCCCCGGCCGGAGTGCTACAGGTCGTGTGGCAGCAGCACACCTGATGAGTTTCTCTCAGACATCCCTGGCACCAAGGGCAGCTTCAAACTGGTCAGGTAAGCCCGAGGAGTGAGGGCGGTCACGTCCTAAAGGCACAGACTGAAGCTTTTCAATCTAGAGATTCAGCTATTAAACTCCTCATGCTGTTATTTCACACTCCAGTGGGACTGTTTCTTCTCTCTCCCAGACACGTGTCCTTTGTTGACTGTCCTGGTCACGACATCTTGATGGCAACCATGTTGAACGGAGCTGCTGTCATGGATGCAGCCCTCCTGCTTATTGGTAAGTCTCCTAACATCAGCTTGATTTGTCATTAACACCCAGCCTCTTTTAAATTTTCTAATTTTGTATTTTGTGGTCGTGTCTGTCTGACAGCGGGTAACGAGTCGTGTCCTCAGCCTCAGACGTCGGAGCACCTGGCGGCCATAGAGATCATGAAGCTGAAGCACATCCTCATCCTGCAGAACAAGATCGACCTGGTGAAGGAGAGCCAGGCCAAAGAGCAGTACGAGCAGATCCTCGCCTTCGTGCAGGGTGGGTCAGCATGAGCCTCCACGCTAAAGAACTGGGTCCATCAGGGGTTCTTTCAAAACCCAATTAAGTTTTCCTCACAAGAAAAAGGTCACATAAAGCTTCCCTCACAGAAACCTTTTCGGTTTGTGTGTGTTAACACGTTAGCGCAGCCTCAAAGCCGTCGTGAGCAACGTAGCTCAGGTGCATCTTGACTGATTTTTACTTGAAATGCACGTCGTTCGTAGCAGAAACACAGTCAAGCTGATATGTTTTGACATCAAACGCATGTATCTGGTGCAGTTTTCTTGTATTTTTTCACATCGTATATCGCAGAAAACGGAGAGATCACAATGTGATTTCCAATATGGTGCAGCCCTACTGTGAGCTGATGCTGTGTGAAATGTTTCTCCTGCAGGCACAGTGGCAGAGGGCGCCCCCATCATTCCCATCTCGGCACAGCTGAAGTACAACATTGAGGTGGTTTGTGAGTACATCGTTAAAAAGATCCCAGTGCCCGTCAGAGACTTCACCTCCGAGCCCAGACTCATCGGTAAGAACATGTATCACGGTTATTTACCCGTGCTCGTTACATTTGCATTGTTTGCTTTTGATTTTCTGCTGTGAAACCAAATGAATGCCTCGTGTGCTGCAGTCATCAGGTCTTTTGACGTGAACAAGCCCGGCTGTGAGGTCGACGACTTGAAAGGAGGCGTGGCGGGAGGAAGTATCCTGAAGGGGGTGCTCAAGGTGAGACTTGTTCCTGTGAAGTGTCGTCATGCATGTTCAGCTTCAGTGGGAATAAATATTAAACTGTGGCAGTGACGGGATGAGGTACAGTGCCTGGTTTGGCACACAGACTAATGGAGCAAGAGACTGAAAGTAAGGGCCCCGATTCTTGGCTGCTCATTCAGCCAAGAATCGATTTGGATTGTTTCTGAGTCGTGACCTTCCCAAAGGTTCACACCCCCTGAGCTGCTTACTGCAGACAGTAACTTGTACATAAATCCTATAAAGGTTAGAATCCGACGGTGCAGATGCGTCTTCACTGTCTCCATTTGTATGGATCTTAGTTTTATGGGTTTGCCTCCTACAACACACCCTGACAGTAAAAGAGTCAGTTTGGGAACTGTTGTAATGGTTAAACAGCCGTTACGCAGTTATCTACCACTGAAGGTGTGTGTGTGTGTGTGTGTGTGTGTGTTCCTCCAGGTGGGTCAGGAGATCGAGGTGCGTCCAGGTATCGTGTCCAAAGACCAGGAAGGAAAGCTGATGTGCAAACCCATCTTCTCCAAGATCGTCTCTCTGTTTGCCGAGCACAACGACCTGCAGTACGCTGCACCTGGAGGCCTTATCGGTACGTACACACACACACACACACACACACACACACACACACACACACACACACACACACACTCACTTTAACCAAGATTCATCCTTCGTGTGATTAGAAAGAAATCCCTCTTGGTTACTGAAAATGAGAAGAGTGTGTAGAAGAGTGGGGAAATTCCAAACTCAATTAAGTTTTTAGCTCTAATTTTCACAAACTAGTAAACTTTCTTGGACTGTAACAAAAAAAACCTTTGACTTTGAATTATTTAATGACAGAAAAACACAGTGAGCCGTGAGTCCACAAACTGAGCGTCTGTCAGCTGTGCTTCTAGGGATTGATCATCATCAGTTCTGCTTATTGGTTTGATTCTTATCGACTCCCTCTATAGATTCAGCAGCTGCAGCAGAATAACACACAGCAGCTTCACCTTGTTCTTGGGAAGCAGCAGCAGCCAAACTCCTGCCTAACTTTTACTCTGCTCTGCCCATCCACGTCCCGTACGGACATTATAACAGCCAGATGGATCAGACAACTCTGAGACCGTTCTAGGTTCCCATCCCTTTGGTTAATGTCGTTTTTACCTGCGTTGCTATGGTCACAGTGACCTGTTGGCTTCATGACGACCTTCTGACCTCAAACTGAAAACGATTAAACGAATCAACTCGAGACAAAATGGAACTCATCAAAAACATTTGACGCACTGAACATGTGGTGCAGACAGACAGCCGGACGTCAGGTGAATCTGTGTTTGCGTGCAGGTGTGGGCACTAAGATCGACCCGACGCTGTGCCGGGCGGACCGTATGGTCGGCCAGGTGCTGGGCGCCGTCGGAGCGCTGCCAGAGATCTTCACCGAGCTGGAGATCTCCTACTTCCTGCTCAGGAGGCTGCTGGGAGTCCGCACGGAGGGAGACAAGAAGGCTGCCAAGGTGAGACGGGCATCATGGGAAATGTAGTCCCTCTGAAGTCTGAGAGGATTAATGTTAAACCGGAGAGCTAGCATGTAGAGGTCTTCCAGGAGGTTCTGTGTGCTGTTAAACTCATCGCTCATCGTGTTATTTCAGCTGTCCGTTATCTGTTTGTGCCTCCGCAGGTCCAGAAACTGTCGAAGAACGAGGTGCTGATGGTGAACATCGGCTCGCTGTCGACAGGCGGCCGCGTCAGCGCCGTCAAGGCCGATCTGGCCAAGATCGTCCTCACCAACCCGGTCTGCACAGAGGTCGGAGAGAAGATCGCTCTGAGCCGACGTGTGGAGAAACACTGGCGGTGAGCATCAGGGGGTCAAACTGACCAACCAGCCATCATGACGAAGCTTTCTTCAGGTTTTTGTTTGGAAAAATGACTTATCAGGGAAATCATGTTCATTTTATTGCTCTCACCTGTTGGTTGGTTTTAATTAACTTATTGGGATCCTCATTAGCTGTTCACAGGAACAGGAAAGAGGTGTCGTAGTGTGAAGAAACAATCGAGTCACCGCAGCAGTTTAAACGTAGTTTGATTATAAAGACACAGCCAGTGTAATTCCACTACTTTTGGCAGTAACTAGTAATCTAATTACTTGTGTGATTACAATGACTGAGGGCTCGTTACTTTGACCGTCGGCGACCGTCGAACTCATTCGTCTCCGTCCCAGCTCACTGGAGTATCACTGAAGTCTCTCTTCCCTCTTTTCCTCGTGTTCATCGACACGAACAGGAGTCGACTTGTCTTGTACGTTGACATTTCTTTGTGGATCAGGTGACGTGTGGCTCACTGACGTAGTTTTGAGACAAAGTTCAGTGATTCACACACCTGTAACTACCGCTCGGTGTCTGTCTTCTTTGGTGGAGCAGCGAAAAACCGTCTGTGTCGCGTTCAGGGACATTTTAACATCATGGACGACTGGAGGTTCACCTCCGATGTAGAAAAAAGACTTGAACTTTGTTAAAGCAGTAAATAAACACAAGAAACACACTTTAAAGAGAAGAAATAGAAGATGAAGCTTCTTTTGGACACGTTTAGAAGCATGAAAACCACCAAAATCTGAGCAGGTCAACTGATCAGCCAAGCGAAACGCTCCGCTTCTGAGGGTTTTACATCCTCGCTGAGGACGGAGCAAAACTGGACGTTCCCGGTGGGTTTTCAGGGTCAGAAACGGAGCCGGCACGGATCTTTAGCGGAGCGCCGAGCCGCCTCTGGGACGCTCTACTGCTCTACTGCCTTTTTGTTGTGAAACAAATGCTGTCGTCCCTTACAGTGTCACAGCAACACCTAAATAATCTGTACATCAATCGAGAATCGATACAGATAATTAAACTTATCAGCTAATCACTCTTATCTGTAGAAACTGTTGTTCGGTTGCTTTTGAGAGATTTTCACTGAGTTCTTTTATTGATTAGAAAGAAAACGACTGCACATCAAACCGTCTTCATGTTGGCGTCTAATTGGCTTCTTCTTTTCCTTCCTGGCAGCCTGATTGGATGGGGGCAGATCAGGAGGGGCGTGACCATCACACCCACAGTGGACGATGACTGAGGAGACGCAGGGTGGGGGGGGATTAAAATCAGGACGTCACCGTAGCAACGCTGGACATCACAACCATTACAGTCGTATTGGCTTTTTCTTTTGTTGTTTTTTATTTTTTCCACTAAGAGGAAGGAAGGGAGCAGGACAGGACACGCCGGTGGTTTAAAGATGCTTTCAAAGACGCCTCCTCCCTCTGCTCCTCTTCCTCGGCGGCGACGACGACGAGAAGGTCCGGTGTTTTTTCGCTGCAGACGGAGGGGAGGGGGGAGGAGAGGAGGCCCTTTAGACTATCAAAACAATCCTCCGCCGTCCGAGCGAGGCCGGAGGCTCATTCAGTACAGAAGTGCTCCTGTACTGTCCACAGATTTCTGTCACACCTAATAATAAAATAAATTTGGAAGAAATGCACTCGTGTCTGAGGTCCGTTTGTCAGCTCTCATTTTGCTGCAGTTAAATCCAGATAAACAAAACTTTAGATGGTCAAAATGATTTAATAAGAAGAAGCAACTTTTACTTGTAAGGAGAGAAAAAGGTTTAATAATTTAAAGTAAAGCAAGATTCTTAGTTACAGCTTCTCAAATGTGAGGATTTGCTGCTTTTCTTTGTCCCATGTGGAAGTAAACTGGATGTCTGGGTTTTTGACAGTTTGTCAGACAAAACAAGTAATTTATTTTCCTGTTTTCTGACATTTAACAGTGAGATTAAAAATATATTTAAATATTTGACCATTTATACAACACAAGGTATCATCTTTACCAAATCATTAATGGATTAGTGCAGAAAATACTCTACACGTGCTGCTATTGATGGTAAGAATTATCTCTGCAGCCCAGTTTGTTTAATGTGATTCTATTTATTTCTAATGCTTTCGTTATATTGTGAAATGTGTCTACTGTCAGTGAAATCTGACACTAATGCAACAGCTCCATAATAAGGCCTCCTCCATGAAGGTCACAGTGTTCTCTGTGTGTGCAGATGCACCTGTGTGATTGGCTGCTGACTGATTCAGTAATAAAATGCAGTATTTTTACTTTTAACAGATTTTCTACGCTATAGTCCTACTACTTTCATTTAAATCAAATATCAGAGTGTTCCCTCCACTGCTGCTAATCTATCGGCTGCTGTAAATTAGTAAAAGATGACCGTGAGAGCAAATAAATCCTCGTGCAGAGTGATGCTAACATTTACCGAAGGTGTTCCGGGATCACACTTCCGGGATCATCCACCTGACGAGCGCGAGACCTGACGTCATGTAGGTGTTAAAACTGAGAGCCGAACAAAAGTCAGAGAGCTGCTGAGAGTAACGACGGAGCTGCAGGTGTGATTTAGTGCAGGAGGTCACCGTTTTTTTCTTTTTTGTTTTAGCTCCAAACAAAATGGTCCCTGAACGCATCACCGGTGGGACACACTCCGGGTTTTGATTTTTTATTCTTAGTTTTATCATCGTTTCTTTGTTTGGGTTTATTCTGGAGCTCAACTCTTCAAACATGGAGTCTGCAGGTGAGATGAAAACTACTGATGAGAAGAATTTCACTAAAGAAAATGTGCACAATTGTGAACACACGACATTTAATCAGGTGCAAATTTGAGGTTCTTCTACTTGAATATTTCCAATTTATGCCACTTTTAATGTCCATCTAAGAGGGAATTATTGCTCCTGTTACTTCTCCACATTTGTCTGACAGCTTTAATTGATTTACAGATTAAGATTTTTGCATAAAAACACAAGAATAGTTTATAAAATATGTTTTGCCTCAAATAAACAACCCAACAGTGAAGTGTAGTTACATTCTTCTCATTTTTAATTATTAACTTTTAAATGTAATGCTGCTCCTGTTTGTTAATCAGAGTAACACTTAAGTCTTTTCTTATAATAAACTGGTGAAATGACCTTTTATTTCCCATTCTAGGGGTTTATGAAGAACATAATGTTCTCTGAAAGCAGTCATTTACACTTAGAGGACATTTATTGGAAACATTTAGTGGCTGTTTTCTCAAAAATTAAACATTTATAACCCTGTAAACTCTTCATTACTAGAGACTCCATGACGCAACACGATTACACCTAATTTAAAGGAGAAAGTTAAGGGCATTTAAAGGGCAACACGGTGACCTTTTCAGAGGTTGTTTTCTGCCTGTCGTTGGTCAGATGGTCAGCGTGGGCGGGACGGCGGCAGTCAGAGGCGTTCCCCTCTCGACGTCATCATGAGCCAGATCCGCAGGAAACGCACGGCGTCAGACAGGAAGCCGCTGGGACGCTTCCTGTCCTGGACCTCGGAGCGGACGGGGATCCCTGAGGATGGAGAGGCGGAGGGCCGGGAGGAGAGGGGCCCGAGCTCAGGTGAGCGGGGCGGTTTGTTTTTAGACAGACTTGGAAAAATGTGAACTAATCCTTTAACACCTGCCATTTTTTTGAAAATGATCCACAGAGAAAGAAAGGGAGGATGTTAAAGGGATAGTTTGGACATTTTGAAGTGGGGCTATATGAGGTCTTTATCCACCCCCAGATACATAATAACCAATAATAAGCCACCAGACTCCATTGGAAAAAAGGGTAATTTTAGCTTGTGGAGCACAGGTGTTGCTGCCTCGGCTGATTAACTAACCATTTAAAGGTGCAGTCAGGGGGTAATTAGTGGCATCTAGCAGTAAGGGTGCAAATACAACCAGCTGAATCCCCCCTCGCCTCACCCCTCCTTTCCCAAGCGTGTAGGAGAACCTACGGTGGCCAGCGAGGACTCACGCTATCAGGCTTTTGTTGTGCTAACTAATAAGTCTGATTCTCTATTTGTTACAACACTAAATGGTCTTGCTCTTCTTTCTTTGTGATAAAACACCACTGTAAACATAATTGTTTTCTTAAATCCTACAGACTGCACCTTTTTTAAAACACACAAGTCACACAACAACACAGGCAAAGCTCCTGTGTTCTGCAAGGTAAAATCAGTGTTTTTGTCAATGGAGTCTGGTTGGTTTGAAGAAAGCAAAGAGATGGAGAGAGCAGCTTCAGTTCCCCGTCACAAAGCTGCTCTCCCTTTTAAAATAACAAACGAGGTAACAAAAACGAAGCCTCGTTCGGCTCGGCGTGTCTGTATCATGTGCTGTGTGTGCTTCAGGTGTTGCTGAGGCGGCAGACGGCGGCTGGGGTCGACTCTGTGTTTTCCTGCAGAGGCTGGGGAAGAAGGCGGACAGCAGGAGCCTGGGCCTGGCTCACTGTGACCTCACTGCCACAGACCTGCTGGAGTTAGGTGGCTGCACTTGGATTACTAAGATTGTTGAGTTCACAGTTTCACTGACACCTGTCCAGTTTTGGGGCTGTTTGCACACCTGCCCTCCCATCGTGTTTCGGGGGCGTCGCCTACAGTATGCTAATAACTGTTCTCGTCTCCCCCTCCCTCCCTCCCTCCCTCAGCGACGCTGCTCCAGTTCCTCCCCCAGCTGGAGGAGGTGGACGTCTCCTGGAACGAGCTGCTTGGCGGCTGTCTGGGCGCGCTGACCTCTCACCTCCAGCATGTTGGTGGGATCAGAGCGCTGAGGCTGTGCAGCTGCAGGCTGAGCGCCGACGACGTGGCGGCACTGGGTGGGTCCTCGTTATGTCCGTTTTTTAATTAGAAGCCTGGAAGCTGCACGCAGGTCGATTTGTGAGCAGTCGGAGCTTGTTAGGTGTCAGGGATCAGCTGAATTCAAGAGAGCTGATGTGTTTTCTCTACGTTTCTTTACTTCTGTCTGCAAAATATGATTCAATAATCAATTAATCATCGTTTTTTCAGCAAAAATACCAAACAGGACCTCGTCCCTGCTTCCTTATTGTGAGCTTTGCTGCTTTTCTTTGTCTTATTTGATAATAACTGACTATCTTTGAGTTTTGGACTGAAATCATTCAGTGTGAAGACTTGAGTGCAACAACCAATTAATCAATTTATTGAGGAAATTGTCAGCAGATTAATAAATAATGCGTGTTGGCAGCTCCCAAAGACTCATGGGAGATGTTGTTTTCGTGATTATGATTAAATGATGTTTACATTTTTCCAGCCAGGACAGAAACAGAAATCTTCTATAATAGAATTTAATTTAATAATCAATTAATCATTTAAGTTACTTCCTCAAACCTTTTGATGGTAGTAAACTACATATATTTGTATTTTCAGACCTAATGATTGATCGATAATAACTGCCAGTAACGATTAGATCTACAAACAGTTTTCAGTTCCAGTGTGTTTGCGTAGGTGAAGCTCTCGGCTGCGTCCCTCTCTTGGAGATCCTCGATCTGTCCTGGAACAACGGCGTAGGAGGCGGCGCTTTGCAAGGCCTGCTGGGTAATCTCCCCCCACCGCTGAGGGAGCTCCACCTGGTGTCCTGCCAGCTGACTGCAGCTGATGCCACCATACTGGGTAACGGCAGCCTCACTCATCTGTATCAGACTTCCTACATTACCCAGAATGCCCCTGGAGAACATCAGTGTGTCGCGTCCGTCCCTCTCAGGAGGAACGGTGTCGGCTCTGCCCGGCCTCTCGGTGTTGGACGTCTCCTGTAATCCTCGGCTCGCACAGGAAGTGGATGGCGGCGGCTTCAGAGATCTGGTGTCCTCTCTCTCCCACGCCGCCTCCCTCACCACGCTTCGATTGCAGGCCTGCGGCGTGACGACGGGCGGCCTCGATGCCCTCGGTAGGAGATCTGCTGGTCTTTGTGCCTCCACTTTCTCCTCTTTGAGTTTTATCCCCCTTTTACTTCTTCCACGCATCAGATCACACCTGCCCTTTAAATGGCCATAACTCCCATGATTCTTAGGTACTGAGTCCCACCATCCTTTTACAAACTCCTCAGGCTTCAAACTGCTCGTCTCAGTTTCAAAGACTTGAGAAATGCTATCACCTAAACTGTCCTCTCCTTTATCTGCCCTATCTTAACTTAAAGGTGCAGTGTGTAGAATTTAGGGAGATGTACTATCAAAGATATCCCATCCTTGTGTTTCTACAGTAGCCCAGAATGGACAATTGTATTACCAGAACAATATTTGCGCTGCATTTTTCACAGAACTTGAGTCTTTTTTTGTTTTCCTTTTTTGCACTCCTCAAAACCACCAGACTCCATTGACAAAACCAGTAATTTTACCTTGTAGAACGCAGGAGTTGCTGGTCTACCGCTGCCTCTTTTGGTTTGTGTGATGTCTGTGTTTTTAAAGGTGCAGTCTGTAGGATTCAGGAATGTAATATCCATAACAATGTCTTCATTAGTGTAAGATGATTGAGTTCTTTGTATCTACAGAGGGAGTGGGGTCCTCTTTCTTTCATGGCGGAGTCCGCCATGTTGCATCGCCGTGTTTCTACAGTAGCCCAGAATGGACAATTGTATTGTACCATATCTGCACCACTTTACTTTGCGTCAGGCAGCACTTTCCACAGAACTGAAACTGTTTTCTCTTCCTCATCGCTCTCTTCAAAGCCACCAGACTCCATTGAGAAAAACACTCATTTTAGAGTCGCTAGTCTGGTTTGGCAGTGCAGTCTGTAGGATTTAAGGTGATCGATTAGCAAAAACAGACTGATATTCACAGATTAGCTTCACTGTGACGCCATAATGTTCAGCAGAAACACTTTTCTGGACGATAACTCAAGAACAGAAGGGAGACTGTGACCATATTTCACATGTGGTCCGATTCTGAATCGGTGACTCTGATCTCCGGTCTGAACAAACATGGATGGAAATTCTAGTTTATACCCCAATTTAGGATTTCTAACCGAGGAAATTCTTTAGTTTGGGCGTCCTGTCACAGCTGAATTTGTATCCTGAGATGAGATTGTTCCTTAAATGCAGGTAGGAAACAGAAGTGAGCTAAAAGGAAAAAACTACCTACTACCTAACGACCCCCCCCCCCAATCCTGCAGGTGGTTCGCTCCGCTGCCTCCCCTCCGTGCGAGAGTTGGACCTGTCCTGTAACAAAAGTCTGGCTGGAGGACTGGACCGCCTCACCCTGCACCTGGCTCACCTCTCACACCTGGAGAGCCTCGACCTCCACCTCTGCAGTCTCACACACACCGACCTGAAGGCCCTGAGTGAGTGAGTGTGTGTGTGTGTGTGTGTGTGAATCTCAAACGTCAGACTGGACTGAGCTGCTGTGAGCTCCCTCGGTCACATGACTCCTTGTCTCCAGTCCAGGTGCTTCCCTCTCTGACGGCGCTGACGGACCTCGACGTGTCGTCCAATAAGGAGGCGGGGGGCGTGGTCCACCCGCTGGTCTCCGCCCTCCCTCTGACACAGATGAGGCGGCTGCCGCTCAACAGCTGCGGCCTGAACGACGAGTCCTTCACTGCCCTCGGTACACACGTGCTGCTCTGCTACTGCTGAAAGTACAAGTACTGCGATACGTGTACTGCAAGAGTAGAAGTATTCTGTCTGTGCACGTCAGTAAAAGTGGGTCCATTTATCATTTAACTTGGGTAAAAGTGCAAAGATATTAGTAAACAATGTATTTAAAGTATCACCAGTTAATTGTTATACATTATGATATTGGTGTATTACTACTGATGTAGTAGTACTGATTACAGGTCTTCAGTAGTACATAACAAATATTTATATATAAGACGCTCACATGTTTATTATGGAAGATTGTGATCCTCAAAATGTAGCAGTCAAACGTATTAAAGCACAGTTTTTAATTCTAAAATGGGAATACTCAAGAACTAGGAGCTCAGAATTGGATTGAAGTACACTACTGCCTCTGAAATGAAACGCTTTATAAACCCAATAAGCCATTTTTTATTTTTATTTTTGAAGAGGAGACCCTCAAAAAGGGAAGGGAGGACGTTCTTCCATTTGATGGATTTCAAATCGTTGCATCTGATGCAGTTTCTTTATCTAAAGATTATTATTATTATTATTATTATAGGCATATTTTGTCCATATGTGTCCCAGGCTGGTGTATGTCAGATATCCTCAGTGTGTGTGTGTGTGTGTGTGTGTGTGTGTGTGTGTGTGTGTGTGTGTGTGTGTGTGTGTGTGTGTGTGTGTGTGTGTGTGTCTCAGCTCTGGCCGTGCCGTACCTGCGCAGCGTCGATGTCTCCTGGTGCAAAGTGGTTGGCGGCCGTTTAGCGCTGCTCCTGGACGCTTTGCAGCCGTCAGTCATCCTGGAGCTCCGCCTCAGCAGCTGTGAGCTCACCAGTGATGACCTGTGTCACCTAGGTAACACACACACACACACACACACACACACAGTTTCACAAGATGGATTTTGACAGCAGATGAAGATGAGAGAGACTTTTGTTTATTGATCTATATCCCACACTGGAGACCGAAAAGGTGCAGAAATAAAGTGTCAGCAGCAGAATTAGTGCAAAAACAAGGAATATAACAATAAAAGTATGACAGACTATAAAATGTCTGGTGACTCTAAAAGGCTTCAGATTTCCAAAAAGATTTTTAAAGAAACCGTGTAGAAGAAGTGTTTTACCTGCAGGTGTGTTTTGAACCTCAGAGATCTAAACAGCGTCTTCAGTGATGACTGTTTTTCTTCATCTGAACATCTAACTAGTTTCTTTTTCTTCAGGTTTTCACTTAATCCTGAAGTTTCATCGATCTTTTCTTTGTCTGTTCGGCTTTAGTAACTGATCAGTGCCAACATTAGCAGAACTCACAGCTCGGCCGACCCTCTGCTCTCCACCACTTGTGATTATTCCCTCACTGCTTTACCTGAAATGTTGTGGAGGAAAAGTAGAAAGTCCCCTGAAATGGGAAAACTCAAGTAAATGACCACCTCTGCTGTATTATTGATTATTATTGGTCATTATTGATCACTGATCGGTGCTCCATCTGTGTCCGTAGCTGCCGTGTGCAGGCGTGGCTGTCTGTCCTCCCTGCGGGTGTTGGATCTGTCCTACAACGGCTCGGTGGGCGACGACGGCTGGTCGGCCCTGCTGGCAGCAGGAGGCCTGGGCTCTCTGGAGGACGCCGACCTCAGCCTGCGACCTTCGACCTCCGCTCCCTGCTCGGCCCGGCTGCCGGCGCTGCTCGCCGCTCTGCCTCGGCTGCCCGCCCTGACTCGGCTGGCGGTGCGGCGGTGGACGATCGGCGCCCGGGACGGACAGCAGCTGAGCCACTGCCTGAGGAAGAGGAGCGTCCTGCTGGAGTGGGATCCCCCAAATAAAGAGGCGGAGTCATCGTTTAAGGCGGCCAATCAGGAGAGTCCGGAGGAGAGTCGCCCTGAAGAGTAGGAAGTGAAAAACCACTCATTCAAACACTGATGGTTTTCTAATATTCTGATCAACAGTTCTTTGACTTAAAGCACGATAAAACAAATTGTCTCATATCAGACGAAGAAAATCTTGAAAAATACTCAAATTTGACAAAATGTTTTGGAAAAATCTTTTTTTTCTTCTGTTTTTACATGTTGTTTAGTTTTTGTTTTTACATGTGAAGACCTAAAGAGCAGAACACCAAACATAAACGAAGGGAGAAATCCTTGTTTACATCGAGTTACGGTACTGATATCATGTCACCTGATGTGATGTCTTGTGAGTTAAGAGCAAGTCTTTAAATGTGGAGTGATTCATGTTCATGTCCCCCAGATAATTTTATAAAACCTAATTTTACAGCAGGCTAATTAACATATTTAAAGGAGAAAGAAAAAAGTCTTTGTACAACAAAACCTACAACTTTGAATGATTTAAGACTGCCACCTTCTACATTTATGCTCAGGTTCTTATGAATGCACAAAACATGTACATGTACATAGACAAATAAATAATAATGATCAATAATATAAGACATTGTGGTATAATTAAAAGAAAATCACACAGACAACAGTTTATTGTTCAGAAATGTTTTTATCACCACAGGTTTGAGAGTTCATGACGACACACTTAACACGTTTGCATTGTTTTATTTTGTTTTTAAGTCTCTTTTGAATTCAGTTTTTAAAG
Organism: Pempheris klunzingeri; assembly: GCF_042242105.1. NCBI lineage: Eukaryota > Metazoa > Chordata > Actinopteri > Acropomatiformes > Pempheridae > Pempheris > Pempheris klunzingeri. The sequence continues at coordinate 20,020,388 of NC_092032.1, read as the reverse complement.
GTTAATTTTTAAACCTGGAGCCTTGTTTGATCCACTGACAGGCTCAGAGTGTTATTCTAAGTGTGTGACAGCATCATGGAAAGGATCCCTACAGAGAGAGACCTGGAAGATCCTTTTGGTTTAACCACAAACAGCACACACACCAGACTACATTGATAAAAACTGTTATTTAACACAGGTGTTGCTGGTCTGTGGCTGCCTCGATCAGTTGGCTTGTTTGTGTTATTGTGTGACTTCAGTGTTTTTAAAAGGTTTGTTTGGATTCAACACAATACATGTGTAACGCATAATAACACAAACAAACTAACTGATTGAGGCCAGCAACTACCGTGCTGTACAAGGTAAAATCCCTGTTTTAGTGAATGTAGTCTGGTGTGTGTGCTGTTTGTGGTTAAACCAAAAGGATCTTCCAGGTCTCTCTCTGTAGGGATCCTTTCCATGATGCTGTCACACACTTAGAATAACACTCTGAGCCTGTCAGTGGATCAAACAAGCTCTTTTAGTGGACCTACTGTGATCAGGTGCCAGTGGAGGCAATAAACTGGACCGATTCCAAAATTTTTGTACCATTTTAAACTCTGGTTTAAAAATACCAGCATTGTCCTTTAATTGTGTTGGTGGATGTGAGGAGGTTTTGAGGCTCAGCAGGACTGCAGGGGAACAAGCTGCTGACCCTCAATGTGCAGCAGGACGGTGGAGTCCTTTCATGGTGCTGTGTGTCCTGTCATAGCGTCTCCTCAAACTGTGGAAGGCCTCAGCCAGAAACACCCGACCGTCCACCTCGTACGCGCTAACATCCGTGTTCCCCGGAGGCAGGCGGCCGCTGGCGATCAGCTCTCTGAAGGCCTGAAGGGGAGAGCTTGATTTGGTATCTGCTGCAGTTCAGCGAGGACGTGTAGAAGGTGTAGGGTGTTACCTGACAGACGGGCTCCTCCAGGCGGTTTCCCCAGATGTACATGTGGTCCAGGGTTGTGTTCACTGTCATAGCCTGAGCCAAGGACAGCAGACCCTCCGTCCTGATGTTGTTACTAATGACAGACAACCTGACAGACAGACAGACAGACAGACGCAGTGTCTGTATGCCTCGTGTAAACACTCCCACCTGCTCCAGTGGGGTCTGATTATAGTACCAATTAGTCGATCGACCAAAAACTAATCAGCAGCTTGTTTGATAATCCACTAATTTAAGTCCTTTAAGTGAAAATTCCCCAAATTTTACTCTCCCAGGTTCAAAGAATAGATTAAACTAGTTATTGAGAAAAGAGTCTGCAGATTAATCAGTAACAAAACTTAATGATTAGATAACTCAGTGATCCAACAGTGTAAAATATGTAAAAAATCCTCATCTGTCCTGAAAATTCTTTGATTAGTGGATATTTTCTCTTTGGATCTCTAAAAATCCTTAAATAAGAAACTGGATACTGAAATATATGAACTGCTGGACACCTTCAAACCCAGATGAATAAAATGCTGGCTACTGTACGATGTTTGTCTGAGTGTGTTGGACTCACTCTCTCAGGGCGCAGCCTGGCCACGCGACGGCCTCGCTCAGGCACACGGCACCTTCATCTTCAATCCGATTGGCCGACAGATCTACGATCTCCAGGGTCGGGTTCTGCTTCAGCACCGCGGCTAGATGACGCACGCCGTCACGAGTCACACGGTTACTGCGGAAGACGAGATCAAGAGGTGGTAGAGGAGACGGAGGGAGTAATGGATGCTGATGGTTTCACTGCATCTGTCCGGAGGAGCGTGAGGATTTAACGAAGGTACTTGTTCCTACCAGCGCAGATCCAGGTAGCGCAGGCTGCGGTTGAGCCACAGGCCTTGGGTCAGCCTCTCCATCCCGGTGTCAGTCAGCCCCATCTTCCCCAGGTGGAGCTCCACCAGGCTGCCGTTCACTGCCAGCATCTGAGAGAAGTGCGTCGCCCACTCCTCCTGCCAGATACAGAGAGCTTCAGTCACATTTGATGGGTAATACGAGGCCGGTCACACCTGAAACCAAGGAAAGAGGCTCTAAAACCAGATCCATACTTGGATAATACACCAGTGTGTTTGTACCTGGTGGCTGAAGAGCAGCGGCCGGCTGACGTCGACAGAGCAAAGAGTCTTGTTGCTTTTCAGCACGATGGCAAGTGCCACCACACTCTGAGTGGCCTGCAGGGACAGAGGCAGCGTCTCAGAAACTGGCCCCAAATGCTGCTGGGAAACCTGACAGCCGGCTTACCGCAGAAAAATGAACCCCCCGAGGCTCTGCAAACTAGAGAAGTTAAAAAGGTGTGTGTGTGTTTACCAGGTCACAGTCGGCCACCTCCAGCTCCTTCAGGGTGGTGTTCACCTGCAGCATGCGGGCCAGGTGCATGGCTCCTCTGTTGCCGATCTTATTACCTGACAGTCTGAGAGAGAGCAAGGTGCTGTTACACTGCAGAGGGAGACAGAGGAAGGAGAGAGAGAGAGACATTCAAAATCTTGGGGCAAATCTAAAGCCTGATGTATCTTCTTCCAACTTACACACATCGTATTTAGACTCAATCCCACACACACACTGTCCTGCTGCCCCAAATACGCACTAGACCAGCAAAAGATTTGCTTCTTCAGTTGGAACCAAATAGGCTTGGAGCTGACAAGGAAGGCAGGAAGTCTCAGACACGACGAAAACATGGTTGCACCCCGGTGTTAATTTGGGCCTGTAGATACTAGTGTTGTGTGTGTGTGTGTGTGTGTGAGAGAGAGATGAATGTGAACCTGCAGGCTGTTGGCGAGAACTTCAGCTCCGTCTGTGTGGATGTCGTTGAACGTCAGGTCCAGAGAGCGCAGCGCTGAGCCGTCCTGCTCAGTGGAAAACAAACTTAAACCACCACTGGAACATGAATATGAAATATGATAAACCCTGTTACCTGCTTACCTGTAAGAAGTCAGCCAGATGTCCAACCCCTTCATCTGTTATGTTATTGTACCCGACATCAAGACCTGCTGGTACGGGGAAAAAGGGTTTAAAGTTGTTAAAAATGTTCCTAGTTAAGGTGTTTGCCTAAACCTGAGTGCTCACCTGTCACACACCTGTTGTTTCTCAGACATGTGGAGAGAGCGAGAACGTCTCCGTCATCAAGCCGCTGAACGCGTCTCAGGAGGTTGTTTCCTGCCAGCTTTAAGGTGACGTCCCTGCCACACACACACACACACACACACACACACAATGATCAAACACTGCAGAGGGTCTAAGGTGTGACCTGTGAACACACCACCATTGTTATTACGAAGGAAATAACACAAATGGACTGCAGGTAATCAAGTAGTAATCATTGTTGGTTGAAGTGGAGCTAATTTAACTACTTTATTTAGCTTAATTTGTAACAATGCAACTTTTAAAAATATTTTTTGATCATGTTTTGTAGTAAAATCTTTATCAGCAATGTAACTGTCAACTATAACTGTCAAATAGTGGAGTAAAAACCCAAATATCTGCCTCTGAAATGCAGTTATACGAATATAAAGTAGCAGAAAATGTAAATACTCAAAAACCTCTAACTTTTTTTAACAGTATAATATTGCTACTTAAATGCAGTACTTATGATAGTACTGTCAAAATACTTTTACTTATTTCTACTACTAAAGTAAAACTTTGAATGCAGAATAAGTAATGGAGACAATGAAAATCTCCACATCAGTTAGTAGCACCTGAAGGCATCATTAGCTCCGAAAGCTAGCTTAGCTTCATCTCGACAGTTCTCATCATTATTGGTTAAAATGTCAACTTTAACCCGCTTCACTTTACATTTGGCCACTTACTCCGCTGCCGTCGTCTCTTCTAACACTTGTAAAATGTGCGTATTAATTTTAAACTCGTGTTCTGCGCAAACAGAAGCGTAAAACTCTGACATTTTCCCGCTAGCAGCCATCGCTATGGCTGTAACTGAGTTTGGGGTTTCTATGGCAACAAAGGCAGGATGGCGTCGCGTAAAGGACAAAAAAGAGAAAACGGTCAAAAACGCAAAATTTAAATTCTGGTTCAACAAAAGAAAACAAAACACTTCTTTTGACTATATCGTTGTTTTTGTGAATTTTACATTAAAAGTACATTTACTGACACTTCTTTTGCAGACTGAGTCACATGAAGGACCACAAAATTTCCTATTAGTCTCGAAACACAGATTTAACTAATTTAAATCCCCTATTTAGTGATTGTTTCTCACTATTACTTGTTTATACGTATGTCTTATAAACTCTTCCTTGTTTGAATGTACAGTACATTATTGTTTTCACATGTTATCTTTAGCATATTCTAAAAAAATCTTAATCTATAACACAAATCTTTGATTATTTTATTTATTTATACTCTTAACTGCTCTACTTTCACCAACGTTTTAGTGTTATTTTTACTAAATATAAAGCGTTTCAAACTGAAATAAAGTCCCAAATGAGTCCTTTTTAAACAGATGACTTCCAAAACACAGGACGCAAAAAAAACAAAGCATTGAAAGAAAATACAGCTTTGGACAAAATCTGAAAACCTTATGTAACTATAATCATTTATTTCTTCACACTGCATCTGCTGCATTCACTGAGACAAACGCATGTGATTGTCCCTTCTTGTCTTTAATTCTATTTATACAGGAGTGAACTTGTATATGTGATTCACATTTCTGTACAAGTAATGCAGACGATTTATCCAAAATTTAAAAAAGAAAGAAAGCATGAAACAAAACAAAAAAAAAAACAGCTACTTTCAAGTTGACAGAAATACTGGATGTAATGCAGTTTTCAAACCTGAAGCACAAACACTTCTGCTAAGACCTAAAACAGCTGCTTTAAAAAACAAATGAACTATTTTACACTGAAACGAAAACCTTGGTTTGCATCAACAGGGCTATGATAACATTAATAAAGCCACCATCACATGTCAAACACTTTTTTTAAAGGGTGAAACATGAAATAAAATCATACTTCATGGCGATAACAAGGCTCCTACTGATTACATTAGCTATTAGAACAAAGCAGGAGCTGTGCTGGACGTCCCCTTTCATATTCTTTTAATCAACATTCAGCCTCGACGAACTCTTCTTTACACCGATTCATCCAAACAAGCTGCAACACAAAAGTGAGCCACACGTCTGAGAACTTCATGTTAGTATCAGTCGATTAACCGATTCACTGATCGACGGGAAATAGTTTGATAATCTGCTAATTCCTAAAAAACTGTTCCAGGTTCTCAAATGTTTAAAAATGCTGCTTTTCTTTTATAATAAATTGAATATTTGGGGTCAGTTTGGGATATTGTGATGGACGTTTCTCATGTTTTAAAGACCGATTGATTAATGACTTAATGGAGAAATATTCAGCCCGTTAACACGCGACACAAATAATCAGATGAAGCCCCGACATCTTCTCTTTTTTTAGGATAAAGCGGTGGAACTTAAGTGGCTGGTAAAGTTTGAAACCCGCTGAGCAGGTAGTCGGTTCAGAGCGACGTGAGCGGAGCACCGACAAAACACACGGCTGCAAATCAGGAGGAACATTTTAACTTTGTGTTTGAACCAGAAGAAGCAAAAGCTCTTGGTTTTAGCTCCGTTCAGAGCGTGGAAGTCGCTCCACAAACGGTCAAGTTCAGGGATGCACCGATCGGACTCCTCTGGAGCTGCGCCGATTAATCGATTGGCAGAAAAGTTGTTTCATAATCGACTAATCATTTAAGTCTGTGTGATCGTTCCACGTCCTCAAATGTGAAAATGTACTGCTTTTATTGGTTTTGCGTTAAAATAAATTACATTTTGGAGCCTTGATCGAGGATGTTTCACTGTTATAGACCAAATGATCAGCAGATTAATCAGTGACAAAAATAGTTCTATGCAGCCCGAGACTTTCCCTGCCCCTGATTCTGATCCCTGAACTCAGATTATTAGCTGATTTACACCTCTTAGTGGAAATGAAGACGCCCAGCAGTCCTCTAAAGGTCAGTATTGGCACCAGTGTGCCGGATCAGTGCATCCCTAATGAAGATTTGACAAATTAGACCAATAATGGGGTAAAAAACGGCCACTTTTCGGAGATGATGACATCTGTCTGAACGGGTGCTGCAAGAGAGATCTGCACACAGCTTGTAGCTTGTAGCAACACCTTGAGGTTTCGTGTTCGACTGATGAGAATCACTTCCTAACGCAAATTCCACCTCACTACTTCCTGAGAGAACCAGGAACTACGGCAGAGGAGCTAAAATCTGACTTCCTGCGTTTTTTTTGTAGTTTTCACCATAATTTCTCCAAGTAGTAATAATATTTGACCAACTGAAAGTAACAGAAACATCATGTGGACTGAGTTGAAACAGTCAGAGGTCAAACTACAAGTGAGCGCACTTGAAATGTTCCTGTTAATCTCTCACTGTCCACACAGCTGCAGGAAGTATGGAGGGTTGGGCAGTTTGGGGGATTATTTTACTTCTCACCTTCACTTTGTCTTCCCAGTTGTTCCCTGGTGTCACCTTTTAACTTGCTGAGCATAATATTATTATGACTGATACAAAAAAAAATGGAGAAAACTATGAAACCGAGTCCTAAATTGTGACGTAGCAGAATTGTCTGTCCGTTTAAACTCTCTTTTATGGGATAGAAAATAATGCTGCTGTGGCTTGTGTGTTGAACGGTGACAATGTTCCGGTGTGGCTCGGCGCTCACTGCTGCGGCGCGTTGTGTTCGGCGTTGTCCACCGTCCTGATGATGACGATCTGCTCCAGGCTCTGGGCGGGGGAGGGCGGCGGCCGCAGCTGCTCCACCAGAGCGTGGAGGGTGTCCGAGTTGATGGTCTGCTCCTGGTCGGGTTCGAAGGTCACCTGGTCGGTGGCGGGGTGAGCGGGCTCCGCCTTGAAGTCCTGGATGATGTTTTCGGTGGGAGTGGGGTCGTCGGCGGCGGCGGCGGCTGCGGATGGCGCCGTGGCTTTGGGGTTGGGGGTGGCTGGTTCGGGGTTGGGAGGCTCGCCTTCGGGGATCGAATCCATACCTTTGTTGTCCTGGGAGAGTTTGCTCTGGACGAAGGCCACGGGATGACTGGACGCCAGGAGGACGACTGCTCACACAAACAACAGGAAGTTACCAAAACAGGAAGGAAACTGAAAGAAAGAACTCTCATTTCTGATCAAGAAGAAGAAAAGAGGTCAGACTATCCATTAGTAGAACTATGATAACTAGTCGGTATCTAGTTCATATGATCCATCCGTGTGTATATTCTAACAGCTGTGAACTTGACTGTAGGTGTTCAGTGCGTGAAACATTCTGGTCGCCTGAAAATGTCTTGATCAGCGTTCGGCTGGACTCAAAGACCCTTTAAGAAGTCGGCTGTTCAGATTTTCCCGTGTGAACATTTTGATTTAAGCCTGTTTTTTTTTCGTTAGCTAAAACTAGCATCCCAATCAGTCTCACAGTTTGCATGAATTTCATATGCACCCTGCTAACCAAGCTAGTTAGTAGCTATGCACTCTTTGTACAAATACAGTCACCTCTGGCTCAAAAACCAAGATGGCGACGGCCAAACTCAAGGCTTCAGAACGGCGGCGTCCACTTCCTACATAAAGTCTACGACCCAGACGGATTAGACGCTCACTCCTCACCTGCTCGGGCTCTTTCCTTGTGTTGCCGCACTTCGTCAGCGTGAGCCTTTTCCTGGTGTTTGATCATGTTCTTCACACTGGCAAACCGGTTTCCACACAGCAGACACTTCACACCGGTGTTCCCCTCTGCACACACACACACACACACAGAGAAAATAATGTGAGCAAGATTAAATCCTACTTTCACCTCCTCTGGCCACAGAGCAGCGAAGTCACTCTTTCTTTCTCTACTACATCAATAAACATCTCATATGAATACATTTATGTGTAAAGTGATTAAGAGGCTCTACGCTTCGCCTCCATTCTGGTCAAAGTCTTCAGAGTTTAAAGGTCATATCTGACCCCACCCCACCCCCCCGCCATGGCTGTGTATTGACCCTCAATACTTCTCTGGTACCTCCAACAATCTGTATGCAGCACCGACTATCGAATAATCTTGTTTACTTAAACTTTGATCAATCAAATGTTAATCAGTATTAGACCGTTTGTTAGCGAACCGTTTCTTGTTGTTAGATAACAGAGAACTTACAAAAGGTTTTTTTTTTTTTTTTGCAGAAAAGGACCTTTATCCCTTTAGAATAAGATATTTTGGTATCAGCACAGAGGCTCAGGTACTGTATCGGCGTCAAAAAGTCAGTGTTTACAATCTCCGAAAAGAGGCAGATCCAATTCAAACAGCTGCACCTGATCACAGTAGGTCCACTAAAAGAGCTTGTTTGATCCACTGACAGACTCAGAGTGTTATTCTAAGTGTGTGACAGCATTATGGAAAGGATCCCTACAGAGAGAGACCTGGAAGATCCTTTTGGTTTAACCACAAACAGCACACACACCAGACTACATTCACTAAAACAGGGATTTTAGAGAACAGGACACAGAAGATGCTGCTCTGCTGCTGCCTCAATAAGCTAATTTGTTATTGTATGAAAGGTTTAATTCAGTTCCAACACAATATTTGCGTAACACACAATAGCACAAACAAACACAGATCAAGGCAGCAGTAGACCAACAATTCAGTATTCCATGAAGTAAAATGACTGTTTTTGTCAATGAAGTCTGGTGGCTTTGCAGAGACCGATATGACAGCTGTTTCTCCTTTTTTGAGCTCAAAATATGTAAAAAACAAACAAAACAGAATCTATCGAATGTTGACCTCAAAACCAAACTCCTCATGAACTTTAAAGTCAAAACTCAGCCGTGGAATCAGAGAAACGCACCTGGGTGAAGTCGTCGCATGTGTTTCTTCAGTTCAGAAGACGTCACAAAACTTGCGTCACATTGCAGCTGTGAACATTTGTACGGCGTCTCGCCTGAGAGACAAACACACAAAACAATTTATTCAGGAGCGTCACAAATCGGTTCTGCTGTGAAATCCTAGCCGGCTGAACCTTCGCTGGGTTAATGAACGTGGGCGAACACGCTCACCCGTGTGTTTCCGTGCATGAGCGATGAGAGAAGAAGAGACGGAGAACGACATGCCGCACAGATCACACTGGTACGGTTTCTCTCCGGTGTGCCGTCGCTTGTGATAGGTCAGCGTGCTGGACTGAGCGAACGCCTGACCACAGATGTCACAGACGTACGGTTTCTCCCCGCTGTGCAGTCTGTAGAGCACACACACACACACACACACACACACACACACACACACACACTTTAATGCTAAAACATTAAGTAAAGTAGTGACACATGCTAAAAGCTTCCTGTTGCTGTTGCATTTGTTTGTAACTAATTGTTGTTTATTACTGAAACAGCGTTCATTCACCTTTTCCAAAGTCAAATTCAAGCACTTTCAAGCTCATCCAGCACTTAACATTCACAACACAAACCATTCTCTCTGACTGACTCATTTCTTCTTTATCTTAAAAAGCGAACCAATCTGTCAGATAGCAGTTTAGCACATTGATCCAATTGGTATTTCAAGCAGTTTAAAGCACTTGATTCAAAATCCCAGAGCTTTCCAAACCTTGAAAACTCCACATTAAAGTTCAAGAATTTTCCAGACACTGATCTTACTTCATGATAACAAACTTCTGGCATAAATATAACAACCCCAAGCTGCTGCTGTACATAAATACATAAGTCCACAATAATAAGAATGTAAGAAGAAGAAGCAGCAGCAGCAGCAGCACAGCAGAGTAAGTACCTGATGTGTATTTTATAGTTGGATGACGTAGCGAACTTGAAACCGCAGCGCTCGCACGTGTACGGCTTCTCCTCTCCGTGGTGCATCCGGCGGTGAGCGACCAGCTGACACTTCTGAGCAAAACACTTGTCGCAGTCGGTGCAAGTAAACGGCTTCTCGCCTGCAACAAACACCGGAGAGAGAGACAGACAGAGAGAGAGAGACAGAGAGAGAGACAGAGAGAGAGACAGAGAGAGAGTTCAGCCAAACTGGAGAAAAGATGAAAACATGCTGATACTTCCATAAAAAACAACACTTCTTCTAAAACTCTGATCCATTTAGTGACGAAACAAATCCTCAGATGATGGATTACAAGGTTTCGCTAAGGAAACTGGTTACTTGAGGCGGTAAACTCTAAATTATGACTAACTAAAGTCACTATGCGTGTATGAAGTGACCTGCTGAGCTGAATCAGACAGACATCATCATCATCATCATCATCATCATCATCATGCATCTCATATTGTTATCAGAGCATCGTAGTGAGTAGCACATTTGTTTGACAGTCAGTGCTAAAGTTGAATAAAACTGCCTGTGATGTTGGTGTTAAAGTCTTTGCTGCAGCAGAGTTAGTTGTTCTAAGCAGGTCACTACTTTTATTTATTGGTTATTAATGCATGAAGCTCTACAGATCCACTATTTGTTTAGTTAGTTTCTCTCGTTATTTTGTCAGAATATTTTTTTTATTTTTCTTTCACAGCCATCTCAAGGCCCCCTGGCAGCTCTCTGTGCCCCCCTGTTGAGAACCACTGGTTCAAACCATCACTAGCCTCCACTAAAACAGTCTGAGGAAAACTGATCATCAGTTTTGATCGATGACAGATTGTTTGTTATTTATGGAGAAATTTAGCTGAACATTCAACATTTCCAGCTTCTTAAATGTGAAGATTTGTTGCTCTAACTGAATATTTCTGGGTTTTGGGTGAAAAATAATCATCAGCTGATCGAATCCCCCAACAGGTGATCTTCTGACCGTGGCTCAGCCCACCTGTGTGTATGCGCAGGTGTGTTTTCAGCTGGGTCGCCTGTCTGAAGGTTTTGGAGCAGAAGATGCAGACGAAGGGCTTCAGGCCCTTGTGGATCTTCTCGTGTCTGCGCAGGCTGCTCGCGTCTTTAAACAGTTTGTTGCATTCGGTGCACGACAGCGACAGCTCGTCCATTTCTGACGGATCCTGCTCCCCGACCTCCCCCTCCTCCTGATCCGGATCCAGATCCAGATCCGGATCCTGATCCTCGTCGTCAGTCCCCCCCGCGCCGCTCTCCGCTCCTTCCTCCTCGCCCCTCCTCCTGCCTCGCCCCCTGCCTCGCCCTCTGCCTCTCCCCCTCCCCCGGCCTCGTCCTCTCCGCCCCTCTCCGCCGCTCAGTCGGGGTTTCTTGGCTGGACTGTCGTCGTCCTGCGAGGGGCTCCAGTCTGCCGAGGTGTCCCCGAAGTCCTTCACACTGGTGTCAGAATCTTCCAAAAACAGATCCTCACTTTTCAAGGCACCTCGCCCTCTCCCCCGGCCTCTCCCTCTGCCTCTCCCCCTCCCCCTGTAGCCCTGGGTTTTGGGGGTGCCGTCACCCGAGCTGCCCGGCTCCACCTGCTCGCCACTAAAACTCTTAGGCTTTCTGCCTCTCTTCCTCCCCTGTCCTCTCCCAGCGCTCTTTGGCACACTGGGGGTGTACTCTTCATCACTTCTTTCTCCCTCTTCCACATCCGCATCTTTTGCCACATCTCCCTGCTCTTTGCCATCCTTCCCCTCCTCGTGCCAGTCCCCCGCGATGGAGACGATAGACAGGGGAACCGGCGAGCTGGGGCTGCCGGGGGAGGTCGGAGTGGGAGGAGAGAGGCCGGCTTCTTTATCCGCCTCGCTCGGCTCGGCCCAGTGGGGGATTTCCTCCAGATACTTTGTGGCCTCGGACATTCCCAGGAACACGGCCGCTCGACGCACAGCTGCTTGTCTGGTGCTGAAACCATGAAAACATTTTAATCATCCAGTTAAAATCATTCAGTGTAATCTTAATTCTTCCTTTGAAAGAAAAAAGAAAATATGACAGACTAACTTGAACTCTACCTGCTGAGGTTCATCTGTCCGGTGTAGATAAACTCCAGCAGCTTCTCCAGAGCGTAGCGGCTGACCTTATCGGGGTCCAAGGTCGTGACCTCTTGACCCTTTTCTGCCTGCGATGAGAAGTACTTGCTGAACGCAGCCAGGATGTTGCGGTGGGCTCTGAACTCCACGTCTCTCACCATTATGGTTATATCGCACAGGAAGTCCATCTCCCGCTGCTGATGCAAGCGATGCAAGAGCAGCTTCCCGTGACTGGTGACGTGAGCCATCTCTGCTGCTGCTGAACAGGGGGAGAGACACGCAGCATTAACACCACAGATCAGTAAAGCTCAGCTTACATTCACATTAAGACGTCCGGCGTCTTCTGGTCAGTTGATCAGCTGATAAGCTGAACAAAAGTCTGACTGCTTGGACAAAGTCTGGGGTCACTTTAAGCTTTCCTAATCCATCATTTTCATGTTTTATGCCGAGACACTGGCATAAAACACCAGACTGGTGCTAGATTGAGGGAGAGTGAAGAACACGGAGCACAAAAAGAAAGTGTGTGTAAGAACAGGCCGTGACACAACCCGGCTGTAACACTGCCGACAGGATGCGTCCCACGAGGATTTAAAAACTTTTCAAAGAGCCATAAAAGTCATTTTTTGGTGAATGACGTCGCCGCTACAGTTCGAGCCAATCACCTGCCTGGCTGGCCGGGCCAAAGGCACGATGGGAAGCCAGGAACTTTTTTTGCCGTATGCACCATGTGACTGAATAGGCAGCATCCAGTTCTTATAATACATCCATGATTGGCATCAAACAGCCAGGAAGTGCACCAGGCTTTAAAACCAATTTGGCCAAACTACGCTGTGAAGAGACGTCTGTGAATGAGCAGATACATTTTCTGGGCGTCACGACCTCCATTTAATGACTCGTCTGACCATCAGAATTAGATCCGTTCAGTCCGGTGACATTTGGAAAGTCTAAAGGAGCGGAGATGGGAGGTTAGCCGGCGAGCCTGCAGGACAGCATGTGGATGGACTGGGCCCAGTTTAGAAATATTAAATATTTATTGTTTAGCTTATATATTTCTTTAAATACATTGAGTCTGTTTGACTCCATGTGCTCCTGCTGCTCTTACATGGCGAAAGGCGGCTCACTAAGAAAATCCCACCAAACTGAGAATTTCTTTGACATTTCTAACACCAGAGAGTTACATTTTGATTAATTCAGGGTTCCTACAGCGACTCTCAGAGCTTTTATCATCACATCTGAATTGTTACTATAAATGCAACTGTGAACTTTATGCACAGAGATCAACGTATGCCGTCACACGATGTGTCATTTCATTACGAACAGCAAAGACTTTGAGTGATTGTGCATCTCAAACACCAGATTATGTAGAGAAATCATGCTTTTTCCAAGCAGTATGTATGAATTCAAGCATATTCAACATTGAGAACATAAAAGTTAGAATGAAGCACTTTCCAAACCTTTAAGACTTTGTGAAAACACTCAAATCCAAATGTCCCCGACTATAAAACATATTTCTCAAAGCTATATTCAAATATAGACGATGAAGACGGCAAAGTTCATTTATTGTCGTTAACAAAACCAACACGGTGTTATTCTCTCTTAATACTTTGACTTCACTTCCGTGTCTGCTTTAATTAAAGACGTTAATCTTTAAAAACAGTGTTTTTAATATTAAAAAAAAAGGCTCAGTAGTTTCCTGAAACAGCTGGTGACTGTATTTAGCAAACATTACTCAAACAGAAGCGTTTTCAGTGGCGGATTAATGGACATTTCACGTAATAATGTGGCTTGCTGGTGTGTTTTTAATATGAAATATCAGGCTTGACGGCATGAAAAATATAGAAGATCACCAGATTTCTCCTTCGAGGCTTAAAACAGTTTATTTAAGAGTATTTTATACACTGAGTTAAACAAGCAGACGTACAAACAGCCTGTGAATTGATTACAGCTTGATCCCTGTTTTCCTTTCTCGGCTCTAATTCTACATGCTGTTTGGTGTGTTGTTGTTGTTGTTGTTGTTTTAATATCAGGCCACGTCCAAACACTGGCACATTTACACTGATGCTGATCAACATGCATGGTTTTGGTCCTGTTCTTTGCTAAAGATTACAAACCTAGAACGGACCACAGCGTTTGATCCTACTCTGTTGCAACATGATCAATAAACTCAAGACATTTGCAGGCCCATTAAGTAGTAGTGGTTTTTTTTAGGCATTTAATCTGATTGGACTCCAATTCTTTTTGTTTTTCTATTTTAAAAAAAACCCTCTTCATCAGCTTCCTTCTTTTCTTGTACATTTTGGCTGCTATTTTTGTGCATATTTGTACTTTAAGTAAATATTACTCCACTTACCTGTGGGGAAACCAATGTCAGAGCTGGAAAACACAAACAGAATATTTAAATTACATTCAAATTATATTTAAAAAACGGCCTCAGAGCAGAGAAAGGGCAGTTTAGCTGGAGCTGTAAACATTTAGAATAAAAGTCCTAACTTACTCTCAGTGGTGCTCCTGCTCCTCTTTAACTTGGGCTGTAGGTTTCTCTGTTGGGGATAGTTGTGGGTGAAAAAGAGACAATCCATGACAGTCTAAATAATCTTTTAGCACCTACACGAGCATTTATCCACATTTTATTCTCTGAATCAGCAGCCTTGACAGGTGAGACGGAGAAGCAGTTTTGGAAAATAAAAGCTCCCGCCTGCTTCCTGAGTAGGCCTGACCGTCATGCTAATGCTAACAGCGGCGTCGTAGATCGGTTTAAATGACTCCTGCTGGTTGTTTGTCGCTTCCCGTAGACGTATGAGTACTTACTGCACCGCACAAGCCACACCAGGAGGGAAAATAGTCCTCAGGTGTGTGCGCGGAGTGGATAATGTGTGATGCTAAAGCTAGCTGTTTATGTAGTGGTGAAAGGCGCGGAAAACATTGTGCTCTTATTTCGAAGGTTTGACGGTTTGTGCCGGCGGTGTCGGCGTAAGTTGGCACAGAAATGTTTAAGACGCTTCCTCCGGCGACCCGCGGTGCAAGCGCGTCGTCAGTTATAACAACTTGTTGGCGTGAATGCGGCATTTTAATCAAGCGCAAAGTAAATAAAAGCAGAAAAGTACCTTCTAATATCCGCGATCTCCAGCCATCATCCCGTGACGTCGGGAGTTCTCGCGAGAAGTCGTCGTCCGGCAAAGACACTCGGTTGAGTCAAGATGAACACCGCCGAGTTTGGACAACGCACGGCAGTTCGGTAGGTTACTATCGCAGATAAACAGGATTTCCTTTGAATTGATCCACTGATTTTATTCTTTTTGTCTGTTTTTAAGATTCTACTTTGGCTTTTTGAAGCTTCCCCAACAGAAAAAATATAAAATATTCTGATTATTATTTTATATAAAATAATATATTATTATATTATAAAGCAATAAAATAAATGAAACAATATTTTATTTTATATATAATGTTTATTTTATTTATCAATACATTATTAGTATAATTATTAATATAACAATTATATTTTTATTGTTATTATTATTATTTCCTTGTTATTATTTTATTATTATTATTATTATTTTATTATCATTATTATAATAATAGGATTGTTTTTATTTTTATTTGTATTATTTTTATTATTACTAATACTATCTACTTAGCCCAAACCCAACTCCCTTTATTCTACTTAAGTGCTACACTTCAGTCCATTTTAACTACTTTTACTTTACTAGAATATCTCAGTATTTTTTTACTTCATACTTTCACTCAGTACTAGATTATTGTAGTATTTTCCTTTTTACCTCACTATTTGTCTAAAAGTTACTTTGCAGATTTTACATACGAATCATGTGATCAGTTCATGAAACTTTGTTTTGCTTCTTGTCACATTTACATGATCAACACATAAAACACACAGACACAGAAAATCAGTGTTGGAGCTGTTGTTCCAGCTTCTGTCCCGGAGCTCCTGCAGGAGCTGCTTCCTCCCAGCAGACGTCACCATTTCCGGTGTTTTGCTTCCTTTCTTTCTTTCTGACTGACTTCGTTTGGCAAAAATGACTCATAAATCATAAATGAAAACGAATCCCTGATTCAACATGATTTGTTTTATAAGCACTAATGCTGATAACAAGGTGCTGCAGGCTTTGAGCTATAGACCCACCAGGTATCTGCAAAGACAGGTAATCAGGACAGAAGAGCCAACAAGCACAGGGAGAGCATGCAGACTCCACACAGAAAGGTTCAACCTGCCGGCCAGCGGATTCAAACCTAAAACCTTGTTGCTGTGAGGTAACAGAGGTAACCACCACACCTCAGCTGTCTGTTGTTCCCTGGGTTAATAATACAACAGCTTTCTTCTGTGTGAGTCATTTTACTGCTCCTGATGTTTAGCTGCTAGTTTCATCCACAGCGATGCATCATGGTCTATAAGATCATCGTGTGTTTGAAGCTGTCCTGAGAAAACTCTAAGACTTTTCATGATCAGCCTGTTTTCAGCTTTGTGACGATGAATTTTCCTGCCGATCCAAGAGAGCTTGGGACAGTTTATTTATCTGAAGAAATTCACAATCAGCACATTTGGAGGTTTGTGGTTTTCAGTGGACGTGAAGGGGATGAAGAACTGTCACCTGTAAAGTAACTAAAGCTGTCAGACAATTTTTACTCTGCGATGTAGTCGAGGAAAAGTAGAAAGACGCAGAAAATGGAAATACTCAAGTGAACTACCTTAAATTTCAGCAGTGGAAGAAGTATTCAGATCAATTACCTGAGTACAAATACAAGAAATAGAATATTTTAAAAACATTTCAGTGGTGTTACCATAATAATAGTTGTGATGTAATGATAGTTGAAGTATCATCAGAAAAACTGAAGCTGTCAGATAAAACGTAGCATAAAGGATATACATGTCCTGTAGATTGTGAATGTACTTTGTGATGTTTCAGCACCAGAAGAGACGACAACGTATCTGTGGTGGTAAAACTGCGTTTGCATTCTGTTATCAGGCTGAGAGGCTGATGAGGTGACGGCGATCAGTAGATTTGATTAGAGCGACAGAAATGTTAGCGGCTGGTCCAATAATCATGAAGCTGTGGAAACACTACGGGCTTCTGGTGATTATCCTTTATCATCTGAGCAGGAGGAATGAGACGTACTGCTCCTTTAATGTTGCTTAATTCACTTTGATACCTTTGTTCCTGCTCCCTGTGTGTGTGTGTGTGTGTGTGTGTGTGTGTGTGTGTGTGTGTGTGTGTGTGTGTGTGTGTGTGTGTGTGTGTGTGTGTGTGTGTGGGAGGTCATGAGCATAAACATAATGTGTGTCAGTGTTTGCGCAGTGTGTTCATGCAGACAGATGCCTTCAGGGGTTTGATGTGTGTGTGTGTGTGTGTGTGTGTGTGTGTGTGTGTGTGTGTGTGTGTGTGTGTGTGTGTGGGAGGTTATTAGAATTAGAGAGAGGGAGAGAGTGTTTGAATATGAGATAGCAGAGAGGTTTAACTGCCTCTACAGTGGTAACAGCAGCTGTATATCACGGAGGAGGCTGCTGCCTGCCTGCCTGCCTGCCTGCCTGCCTGCCTGCCTGTCTGTCTATCTACCTGCCTGTCTGTCTGTCTGTCTGGAGGAATCATTGGACAGATAACAGAATGGATACAAACAGAAGTAATTTCACAAGATCACAGTCAGAGTCTGGTTTTGAGCAGTAAAGTCCCCAGTGTGTGCAGCACGACAACTAAAAGCAGTTTTACTACAGTTGGTGTTTACACGTGAGAATTCAGGGATCAGACGACGCTGCAGGATCAGGTTCATGAAACACAGGATACTGGAGTAACTCTGAATCCATGCTCTGTCTTCCTGCCTCTCTGTCTGCTCTCTCCTCCCTCCCTCCCTCCCTCCCTCCCCTCCCCTCTCCTCTCCTCTCCCACATAAACACTGACCTCCTGACACATTGATTGTGTGGTGCAGCTGACTGCAGCTCTGCAGAGAAAGACACGGCTGTGTGTTTATCTGTGTCTAAGATATCAAAATGTTTGCACATGCAAAAACATTTAGAATCGTTACCAAGCAGCCCGGCTTGAAGAAGACCTCCGCAGCATGTAGTGTTTGGTTACTGAAGTTAAATGTGAAGATTTAAACATCGGGAGCTGTGCAGCAGCATGAAAACACCACGGAGATCAAGAAAACATGGTCTCAGTTTAGCTAAAGCAGAGTCCCACTCCCTCCTTCTCCCCTGGATGTGTTCAGGGAGGGATGAAGATGTGTGAGGGATCTCCAGCAAGACTTCAGGTACCAGCTGGAGGCTCCCATCTCCACCAGCAGCAGCAGCAGCACGGGGCTGGATAGAGGCCTGATATCCAAACTGCACAGCTGAAGTGAAGAGACGCTCCTCCGTCCTCCTTCGAGTCACCTCAAGACCACGAGGCCGAAGTTTCTGCTTCAGGAATTCACTCGGCGTCGCTCCGTAGTTACATCAATGATTTGTGAGGTTATTATGATGTTAAATCAGAAGCAGAGACACGTTTTGTATGTGAACACACACGTTAATTAGCCTCTGGTTTCTCCACAGAAACACACACAAGGCTGAGCAAAGTGAATATAAGCATTGATTCAGTTTATATTTGACAGGAGTGATTTTGGTTTTCTGTCTTTGTTTTGACTTTTAGATTCTGGTGTGGAGGATTTATCTCCTTTTTCAATACATTTCCGTCAAATGTATTTATAAATCATCATGATTTCCCCACGGAGGCTGAAAGAGTTTCCTCTCATGTCCTTGTCTCTTTGCACACATGGTACCAGTGAACTTCTCTGGCGTGAAGAAGCTCTCAGGCT
The DNA here is from genome assembly GCF_042242105.1 of Pempheris klunzingeri. Lineage (NCBI taxonomy): Eukaryota > Metazoa > Chordata > Actinopteri > Acropomatiformes > Pempheridae > Pempheris > Pempheris klunzingeri. The sequence continues at coordinate 20,001,733 of NC_092032.1, read as the reverse complement.
TTCAGGCGTGGTTTAGCAGAGGAAACCTCAGGTTGTCCTCTGCTGCACAAAGTGAGAGACAGAAAGCAAAGTGCAACCGGAAGTGAGGAGCTCTGCCCTTCAAAATAAACATGTTGATGAAGCATCTTCATGTTATTTTGCAGTTGGCATCGAGGTTATTCTAGTTAACTAAAACTGCAACTAGGTGTGAAAGACATTTTAGTTCAGTGAAATTACAATAAAGACTAACTGTAACGATATTGTGCACATACAGAACTGGCTTGTATAAAATAAAAACACACGGGAGCTAATAAATCAAGTCATTTTCTCATTGACTTCCATCCAATCAGACTTCAGCTTCACTGTTCGGACCAGGAAGCTGCAAACACTCTTTGTGAGGAAGCACATTAACAAAAAACACACCTGGCACGTGATTGGATGAACCATCTGTCAATCAACCAATCGGATCAAATATAAGAATACCAGATTATCAGTGTGGTGCAAATATACCAAAATATAAACAAATGCGTTCACAGTCCAGTCTGCTGTCCTCAAATCCAACGATCAATCAGTCAATCAGACAGATGTTGAGTTGGCCTGAACATCAAGTCACCGTAGGAAGAACAGCAGCATTAAGCCTCCCGGCAGTTTGGTTGAGTCATATCTCCTTTCCACATTCGGACGCCTCACACATGAAGACACTCAGTTCTTTCTGCTCTGTTGAAACTTTCCTTTACATCCTCGCTGAAGACCTTTCTGTTTGCTGCTGCTTTTCACTTTATTCATTTCTTGTGCTGCAGTTTAACTTTTTATTCTTGTAATTTTATGCCCTTTTTTTTTATTTTGTTTCTGCTTTTATTGTATTTAAAAGTCCTCTTCATGTTTTTATGTGAAGCACAAATGAGAGCAAAACATAAAAAAACGTGCAACAAAGTGATTCAGTGCTGTAGTCTGCAGTTTGTATTTGTATCTGACTGTTTAAACTAATATCTGTTCTGCGGTGGGAACGAAGCCCCCCAAACCTCCTTCAGGCCCCCGAAGGTCTTGAGCCGGCCCTGCCTCCCCCTCATGACCAGAGTGGAGGAGCTCAACGGGTAAATTCTTGGGAAAGGTGGATTTTACTTTGAAAGCAAAGCCACAGGAAGTGCTGTAGTTAGTTCTCGTGGCTCTGGTCTCCAGCCTGCTGGACTCGCTCACAGTCTCCGCGCACAGGCACCACGTTCAAACCAGCAGCTGCTGTCGCTTCAGTTCACATCAGGAGGTGAGAACATTGTTCTTCATTTGGCTGTTTAGCAGCGCGGCTCAGCCCGCAGTACTGGCTGTGTGTGTGTGTGTGTGTGTGTGTGTGTGTGTGTGTGTGTTTGGGGGTTAAACCCGGTCAGTGTTTGGTAAAGTTTGCTCGTGTTGTGGCAGCGCAGGTGCGTAAACGCGTAATTGGTGTGGTGTTTTGCAATTACGCGTAAAGTTTGCGCGTAATTTGAGGATGCGGTGACGGACGCGGTGTTGTTAGTGGGTGTCTTTTGGCATGTGAAGGCATCCGTCCTCTGCAGTGGTCGGGTGCAGCATCCTGGTATCCTGGTGGCCAGAGGGGAGCCATGTGTTGCAGAGAGAGAGAGGGAGGGAGGGAGGGGGGATGAAATGTGTGGATCCACGGAGCCAAAGCTTTGGCCCGGAGGAGCATCCAAACGGGTCTGACCTGAACTGTGTCACTCTGCTGCCTGTCACAGCTCGCTTCTTCCTTTTTATCACTACTCCACACACTGCAGTTCAACAAAACCACTTCCTCCAAATCAGCGAGACCATCACACAGTTTATCACCCCCCCCATCAGCAGTATAACCCCCCTATTAAGACAGCAGTGTTTAGTGCCACTTGTATGGTGCATATTTATCGAATTATAATCTCCCCGCCTGTAGCAGCTTATCTGTTTGCTTTTCCTCTCACTTAAATGTTTCCCCCTTTGTACTCAGAGTCTGTTTCTACTTGCTTCCACCTCATCTCACCCCCCCCCCCCCCCCCCCCCACCCACCCGCCACATCTCCGAACAGCCGCTGCATTGTGGGACGGGAAGCATCATGACCTTCCTGAAGATTTTCTGCATTAGTTTTGGGCTCAGGTCACGGCCGGATTAAGAGACAACTGGGCCCCGGGCTCAGATGCAGAAAGGTCCCCCCTCCCCTCCTCCTCCCTGCCAGCACAATAACTAAAGTCACATATACGTCAGGGCCCCTTCAGGTCCTGACAGACACCAGACAAACTCAGGCTCATCGGTGTCTCTTGCAGCCGAGCGGCACAAGAAGAGAAACTGTGTTTGAGCACCAGCGGCGTGAAACTGCTCATCAAATGCTGCCTTGTTTTTAGGTCTGCTGCTTTTCCTTTTCGATGATGAGTACAGTACAACCTGCGGGGAGGTGTTTCCCCTCAGAACAGGAGACGACTGTCGGTTTTACTCTGTGGTGTGTTCAAGTGCAACGTTTCGGTCCAGACACGCGCAATGTAAGGCGACGCAGCCGCCGGCCTTCGTCTGTGCCGGTTCTTTGGTGCGTCGGGGCCTTTAGACGACTCTTTCTTTTTGGGTTTCTCTCCACAGAGTTGTAGTACTCGGGCCCTCTGCTGTGCTGCAGGTGAAGATGCATCGTGATGGTTTCTTCCTTGAGTTGTCGTCAAAGTGAATGTTTTGGGACTTTTGCCGCTCTGTTACTGACTGAGGCTCTGACTCAGGGGCCCCTGGGTAATTAGCCACCCACGGCTAAAGTGTACCAGCTGGTAAATGAGCTTTATTCACCAAATGAGCAATTTCAGACTCAGATTTGGTTCCTTTCGACTCTTTCTTTGATGTTTCAGTTATTATCGATGTTTCTACTGACTTAAACTTTATTACATTATTGTTTGTATGACAAAAACAGATCTGTTTTCAGCTCCTTCAGTGCTTTTCTCTGGTTTCTATCATAGAGAACTGAATATCTTTGGGGTTTTGAGGCAGTTTTCCAGTCATTGGTGCTGCGTGCAGAAGCTGAAGCATCTTGTTGAGTTGTTTGTTGGCTGTTTTTAGTTTGTTCAACTTCCGATTCTTGTCTGTAGCCAAACAAACGCTTACAGACTTGTATGTTTTTCACACATCGGCAGCTCAGGAATGGTGCTTTACCCGCTTTCGACCTCCTGCCTCCAACATAGAGGAATGTCAATGGAGCTGTGACACACACACACACACACACACACACACACACACACACACACACTATTAAACCTGACAGACCTGGTTTATTTGGCCACTTGGGGGGCGGATCATCCCTTTATCGGATTATATGGTGAACTTGTTGGCAAACAGTTGTTTCTTTACACATCCAGTAGTTCTGGAGAAACACAAACCGTCACGTGGCGTCGTGTTTGTGTCTCCGTTTTTGGTCTCCACCTCCTCCTGCGGGAAACATCCGGCTCATAGCTGCTAAATGCTCCGCTGTGTTCACCGGCTGCTGTTTGCCTCTGAAAATGACACTATGAGCAGATTTAGCTGATGATTAACGAACTTTTCATCTGATGCTTTGTTGTTGTTGTTGAAGCGCTGGAGTCTCCTGGGTGATGTAGTGATGTAACACCACTGCAGGCTTATGTTACGTTCTCCTACATCCTCTGAACAAAACATGTCGCCACAGTTCCTGAAACTTCCAACTTTGCCTCAGAATCAGAAACTGAACTGATTTAAGGAGCTGAACGTTTTGGCGGGTTTTTAAAGAAGCGTCATCGCCGGCGCTGAGAATTTCAAGTGATTCTTTTTCCCTGAGATGCACCCAGTCGGCCTCCCTCCTTCAGTTTCCACGTTCACTTGTACCTTCTCACAGCAGGAAGTGCACTGTAGTCGTGTTGCAACGCAGCTGTAACACTAGTGGGGCAACGACATGGCTGGCGTGGGGGCACGAAGGGGTTGTTGTAATACGGCTGTTTGTGGCGGACAGGAAGTCTACACAGGAAAGAGAAGAAGAAGAAGAAGAAAGGAGGAGATCTACCTTTTTTTTGCTCTTTATTTCTCTGATTTGTTTTGCCTGTGAGTGGACGGGCGTGTTCACATGTGTGTGTGTGACGGTGTGTGTTTAGAAGGACCTGCTCTTCCAGTGTGTGTGTGTGTGTGTGTGTGTGATCGTCATGAATTAAATGGGGCAGAGTTGACTCACTTGCTCACTCCCATAGAGACTGACTGACTAATGGGCTTGGCTCAACGATAGTTGTGCCTGTTGTGCACAGGTAGGACGCTGTGTGTGTGTGTGTGTGTGTGTGTGTGTGTGTGTTTGATTATATATTCATGTAATGGCTCTTCCAGCAAATACTGTCTGGAGCATGGGAGTGCTTAATTGACTTTGTGGGCGTGTGTGTGTGTGTGTGTGTGTTTGTACTGAACACACACACACACACACACTCTGATAGTGGAAGCAGAGCTCAAGGGGCAGTGGGTGCGGTGGGAGAGGTCCAGCCTTTAATCAGTTCTGACAGCAGTGAGATGCCACGAGACACACAGACTGACAATAAGACCCAACAGCAGACGCAGACCCCCGAATAAAACAAGAACAAGTCTGCAACATTTGAAGCTGGAGAAGCTTCTCACGCCGTCGTTTCTATGCCAAACACTCCACAGGTGTACATGAAAGCCTGGCGGGCCTTCAGTCCTTCACTACATGGCAGATGAATGGGAGATGTTCCTCTTCGTTTAGAAATGTTCATTAGTTTTTCAAGCCACCTGCTGATCCAGATGAACGTGGACAGCGTGTGTGTGGAGACTTTCCACCAGAACCGGAGAAACCATTCATTAATTTCTGGTGCTAGTTTTGTCCTTGTTGAAGCAGGAAATGGTTAAACAGCTGCTGCAGACACAAACCAGTGAGAGCTCCGCTGATGCGTAGAAACAGGTAGTTTGGGAGGTGGAAACTCTGCAGGGAGCAAATGTTTGCACTCCAAATAATCCGCTCACCAAAATGCAGTGTTAGATGGTAATTTAAATGTTTTCCATAACTTCCCTAAATGCACTGAAGCGATTAAAAGCCTTTTTCTCGCAGTGGAACACGAGATTATTGTTTAACCATAAAGGTCACAGGTTTGATCCTCACTGCAGCAGCCTGCAGAGTTGAATTAGCTCTCAGAAGAAGAATCGATCTTCATCGTGTTAGAGGATCTGATGCGGCTCCCTGGGCCACACTGACAAAATGAATTCCCATCAAAGTATTTCCTGAGTGTGACGGCAGCGAGTCCCTCACTCTGTAGGTTTAGACCGCGGTCACGGCTCGTTAGCGCTGCAGCAGGTGTTTAAAGGTGTTCTGCTCACTTTAGAGTTCAGACTTATCAGAGCAGGTTTAATCCGTCTGAACGCTCCTGGACCTCCACATCTTCATGTTACCAGGAGCTGGTGTTGGTGAGGGGAACAACAAAATGGCGGACAGCGAGGTGGACAGACGGCCCTCTGAAGGAGGAGGTCACCTGATCCACAGGGTCCCTTATGACATCACAAAGGGAGCCAAATCTAAACGACGTGTTTTCCAACCAGAAGCATTTGGAGGCCTGATCCACGTCTTTAGGGGGCCTGATCCACGTCTGTACGGGGGCCTGATCCACGTCTGTACGGGGGCCTGATCCACGTCTTTAGGGGGCCTGATCCACGTCTTTAGGGAGACCTGATTCCACGTCTTTAGGGAGACCTGATCCACGTCTTTAGGGGGCCTGATCCACATCTTTAGGGAGACCTGATTCCACGTCTTTAGGGAGACCTGATTCCACATCTTTAGGGAGACCTGATTCCACGTCTTTAGGGAGACCTGATCCACGTCTTTAGGGGGCCTGATCCACATCTTTAGGGGGCCTGATCCACATCTTTAGGGGGCCTGATCCACATCTTTAGGGAGACCTGATCCACGTCTGTACGGGGGCCTGATCCACGTCTGTACGGGGGCCTGATCCACATCTTTAGGGGGCCTGATCCACGTCTTTAGGGAGGCCTGATCCACGTCTTTAGGGGGCCTGATCCACGTCTTTAGGGAGGCCTGATCCACATCTTTAGGGGGCCTGATCCACGTCTTTACAGGAGGCCTGATCCACGTCTTTAGGGGTCCTGATCCACGTCTTTAGGGAGGCCTGATCCACGTCTTTAGGGAGACCTGATCCACGTCTGTACGGGGGCCTGATCCACATCTTTAGGGGGCCTGATCCACGTCTTTAGGGGGCCTGATCCACGTCTTTAGGGAGACCTGATCCACGTCTGTACGGGGGCCTGATCCACATCTTTAGGGGGCCTGATCCACGTCTTTAGGAGGCCTGATCCACGTCTTTAGGGGGCCTGATCCACGTCTTTAGGGGGCCTGATCCACGTCTTTAGGGAGACCTGATCCACATCTTTAGGGAGGCGTGATCCACGTCTTTAGGGGACCTGATCCACGTCTTTAGGGGGCCTGATCCACGTCTTTAGGGGGCCTGATCCACGTCTTTAGGGAGGCCTGATCCACATCTTTAGGGGGCCTGATCCACGTCTTTACAGGAGGCCTGATCCACGTCTTTAGGGAGGCCTGATCCACATCTTTAGGGGGCCTGATCCACGTCTTTAGGGAGGCCTGACTTCATTTAAACTGGATAAAGCTGCTGCTCGGATAAAAACAAGGGAAAATATATATAAATATTCATAAACTATTGGATTTTAAAGACTGTTCAAATAGTCCAGAATCAGGATTCTTCCTGACTTTCTAAACCGGACAGTTTATCCCAGTCGATGTCGTCGTGACATTAATTCTGTCTGTTAGTGGAACAAAATGTGAATTGAGTTGTGTGTTTTTGTGGAATTTCCTTCACCCACGATCCTCCTGTTGCTTTCTATAATATTGATTAGGGATGAAGCGGGTGTGTCAGCTGGATGCCTGACATGCCTCAGTGAATTGATCGCACACACACACTGTTGTGCCACTGGTTTGGCTGGTGGAAGCATTTGAATTGAGTCACACTGTCGCAAGTCAGGAGACGGCAATCATCAAATTAAACACACACACAGTGTCACACACAGTTACTGTGCACAAAAAGAGGAAGTGCAGTGCAAACTGGCAGTCACATGTCTCTGGGTGATGTCAGTCTGGATCCGTCGAACTGTCCAGTGTTGCTAAAAATGACAAGACGGCAGCGAGGAAGCTCTCCGTCACATCACATGGACGGACTATGAGACAACGGGCTCAGACAAGTACAGTAAAAAGCCCCCACGCCTCCTTCAGGGGAGCAAAGAGACACAGAATGACCTTTCCTTATTATCATGTTTGTGGAGATGTGATGGCTGCAACTAGCATCTGCTTTTAAAATTCCAGGACTAGTTTTACTGTAATTTTAATGAAACGTTACTGTGGCCTCAGTATTTACAGCCGAAAGTCTTTACTTCTGCAGGTTTTTGGTCATAAATCAAAGTTTCAGACAGATTTTGACCTGATGGTGGAACATTAGAGGATCGTGAAAGTTATTGCGGTTCATCCTGAGGGGAGTCTGATGTTTATCTGACAGCTGGAGTCACTGGAGATAAAAACATGAAGTCTGTGTTTCCTTCCCAGGGTTTGAAATTAGCACCCACCACCCACCGATTTGCAGATGATTCTGTGTAGTGGCGGGAATATTTCATCAGTTCACCGTTTTTATGTGTGTGTGTGTGTGTGTGTGTGTGTGACTGAAAGGTGAAGTCAGCGATTCTGCAGAAAGATTGTTGATATTTGAGCTTAACAGCAAAACAAATACACTGATTAGCACGTTAGCTTCTCCCGTTAGCTGCTCCCGTCTTCAGCACGGCGCCACCTGTTGCAGGTTGGCAGGTCTGTGTAGGGACGCTGGATTCTCAGTGCTCACGCAAAACGGACAGCATGAGGAGATATTCGCTGAGTGTGGCAAAAAGTGTAAAGGATTAGGATCGATGGCTACGCCTTTAAGTCACTGTCAGGGACACACCAGGATTAAAGAGCAATTTGCAGGTTTTTTTTTTTTTTAAAAAGTAGGATTTAATATGTTTTACAAGACATAAGTGCAGAAATTCAGATGAGAAAGTGGCTTGTTGCTCACAGAACTCCTAAAAACACATCACATGACATAAGATAAGGGCGTCGCCGTCCGCTGCTGGTTTGACTAACCTTTTTCTAACCTTTTTTCAGTAGGTTTTAATTACATTTGACCATTTAGCATCATAGTGAATTACTGTGATTGTGCAGGTTGTACAAACTAACAGTTTTCCGAGCAGGAAAAGCAAAGCTGCTAGCTTTCGTTCCGGGGTGCGTTTTGTGCAGGTGAAGAGAGCCGACTTCACCGCTTCATCCATTACGAAAAACACGGTCATTTTAGCCTGGAGGATTATCCTCCCGCTAATATGATGGAGCTTAGGATGGGATTTTGATGATAAGACCATGTAAGAGTGAAAGACCGGTTGATTGAGGGCGGCTTGTGCAGTTTTGGGACAAAAGCCGAGTCTCCAGTTGTTAAACTACCGCTTTTTGGGTCAGTGGTGAGGTTTGGGTTAGGTTTAGGCAGGCAGTGGGTACGCTTACGGTAAAGTCTCCAGGAAATAAATGTAAGTTTATATAAATACCCAAAAGTAATTGTATGTGTGTGTATCAGAGAGAATGTCAGCATGAGATAAAAGGGATGTTAGCCTCAAATAATAATTCTTCAGTGTTTCAGGTTTCTTATTCAGTCGTTATTTTTCACAGATAAACATAAAAAAGAGACATAAAAATAGACGAGAGTGTTTAGTGGAAACCTGGAATGGCTTATGTGAAAACTCATAGTAAAAAAAAACATGATGATTATTGTCAACAGGTCATTAAAGTCTATTTTCAGTCTGTTGTAGATCAATACTTCCTACAGTTTCTACTCCTTCTGTCAAGTATGAAGAACCTCCAAAACTGGAAATACAGGGTTGTAATCCAGCGGCAGACGTGCTCTCTGCTCTGAATACCTTCTTTAACTGTTTGAGATCTCTTTCTGTCTTTGTTGGCCCTTTAGGCTTCATGTACGTCACCTGGAAAACAGAAAAAGAACATATTTTCTCACCTTGCTGACGTCTGTCTGACCCCATAGTTTGGAAAAAGGGAAGGTTGTGCGTTTTTATGTTTTTGATAAAGGAAGTTTTCTTCTTCCCTTAGTTAGATTTATTATTCCCTTTATTGCACTAAAAATAAAATAAGGATCCACTGCAGGGCCTCCGTCATGTCAGTGTTGTCTATCACACTTACTATCACATACTGAAGTTGTTGGACAACGGAGGAGCTGTGCTGTAATGGAGCGTTCAGTATTTCTTCCATCACTTGGATTATGTGCATCATAACGTGTGAGATTAGACAGTAAATGTTTCATGCAGTTGGTGGAGCCGACCACCAGGTGACAGTGTCACAGTGTGTTCTGATCGCTCACCTGTCGGCGACCAACGTCAGTGACTTTCAGGCTGTTTAAGTCATGAATCAGTGTTTTTGCCGCCTTAATGGACAAAGTAAAGCAGAGGACAACAGCTGCTCTCTGTAACATCAGCCAGGAACAATCAGACAGTTAAAATGAATAGCGCAGATGATGAGCAGCCTTACAAAGAGGAGCTGATGCACAGCACTGAGCAGGAGCAGGAGTTATTCAGCAGTTTGTGTTTAAACACTCAGCACGACCCCGTTGACCTCTATAACGTCCATGTTTGAAGAAGCTGGATGTTCGCCCAGAAGGTTATGAAGTATTTCGCACGGTTCTGTGAATCTTCTCTTTCCTCTGGTGTGCAGCTTGTGAGGCACCTCTGAGGGAACATTTCATTAATATAAGTAACGTGTTTGGTACTGAAATGCGTCCCATGAGGGTTAACTTGTCATCTAGCGCCATCATCAGGTCAGAGGTTTAATTTAATTGGGATTAATTAATTTGTCCCCTTGAGTTTATTGTGTGAACTCATCAGTCGCTCTTCTTTCCCCCTGTGGACCTAAAATGACTACATGGATGCTTAACACGGCTCCGTGTTCTCTTTTAATTATCAATCATTGATTTGAGAGAATGAAATACTGAAGTGAAGAGAGGAAATAACTATAGTAAATGCATAAATGAAGAATTTTTAAGAGATGGTTTGCAGTTTGAGGGCAGGAACTTCTCCCCCTCGTGACACCTACCAGACTCCATAGAGAAATGTTGCAATTTAAGCCGAGATCCTCCTGCTTCATACGACTTTAAGCATAATCGTTGCCACCCCCACCCCCCCCCCCAAACCTCAGCTAGTCTTGTGAAAGCTTTCTGTGCATGTATGCCTCTGTGTGTGTGTGTGTGTGTGTGTGTGTGTATGAGTGTGTGTGTGTTCAGCGCTCACATGTAGGTGGGAGTCTGAATGCTTTGGTCCTTCTCTGGAATGTCAACAATGAGTCACGCCAGTCTATGAAATTCAGTCTGGTTCACCCTGTTTATAGCGTAGCGTAGCATAGCATAGCATAGCATAGCATAACGATAACACTAACATTGACCCTGACAATGACTCCTCCTGTGCAGGCGTGTGTCATGAACTTGATTCTGTTATCATAAAAACCCATTGTTGTGTTTCTTCTCACACTTCCACATCCGCAGGGCGGTTTGTGGCCTTTTTACCCTCATGAATGTTCTCAGAGGAATTTATTTATTTTATCTGTGGCCTCTACTGGCGACCAAATACTGCAGCAGATACGCTCCAAGCCTCCTGAATTAGATGAACTTGGTCTTAAATAGAACAACTAATTGTTATTTCTAGACTAAGTGATTACTTTCACTTAATAATGTTTAATTATCATTTATATATTTTATACTTTTTTGCTTTTGTTTTTGTAAAGATCCACTTATTGGAAATATACTATACTACGTTTGAATAAAAATGCAAAACATTTTCTAGTTTCAGCTTGAATGTTGTTGCTAAATTGTGAAGGCATTAATTGATTAATCGAAAAATAATGCTAAGCTAAGCTAAGCTAAATAGCAGCTTTCATGCGGACATGAATCAGTCTTACAAATAAGCTCATATCCCACAATTAAGTTTAGACTACTAAGACTAGTTCGAGCCTAAACTTTACGGTGTTGTGTTGAAGTGTTCATGTGTCTGAGGATCTTTCTATTGATTGATTTGTCCTTAAAATTTCAGGAAATAGTGAAAAATACACGTGCATTTTCATAGAGGCTGCAGTCATTTCTTCAAATTTCTGCTTCAGACCTTAAATATATTCAGTTTTAGTGTCACAGGAGACAAAGAACAGCTGCAGATCCCCACATTTCAGCCTCCACAGGGAACGTTTGGTTTCCTTCCTTGAAAAATTATTAACTGAAAGTTGAGATTGTATCAAAAAAGTTGGCTGAAGTTTCTTGAAATGGTGCAAAGTCCCTTTAACACGGACAGGTGTGCCTCAGCCGGGACACCCCCCTCACCTTGCTTCTCATTGGCTGCCCCCCCCCCCCCCCGACCAATTGCGTCTCCTCCCTCCCCGCTGCGTCCCGCCCGGCTGAATCTTCATCCCGTCAGTCTGTGACTCTGCTGCACTCTGCTCTCGACCCCCCACGCTGTCTGTCAGGGCTCTGTGAAAGTGTGTGTGTGTGTGTGTGAGTGAGTGTGTGTGTGAGTGAGTGAGAGTGTGTGTGTTCCAGAGAAGGGGTGTGTGTGTGTGTGAGTGTGTGTGTGAGGTGGCAGAGAAAAGGCGCTGCAGAGGAGAGGAGAGGAGAGTGGTGGCTTCCTGTTTGGTTTTTGAGTGAGTTTGCTCTCTGACGAAGAGGAGACACTTTGATGAAGTGAAGACGTGATGATGATGATGATGATGATGGTGGTGATGAAGGGCTTCCCTCAGCCTCTTTGTGCTCAGGTCAGTGGATGTCGACGCTGTAGAGCTGCTGTTTTAAATGAAGAAATCCATGCTCCTCCTGCTATTGTATAATACAGTGTTCTCCAGCTTGTTGGCGGTTTCCAGTTTCTAGGCTGTGTGTGTGTGTGTGTGTGTGTGTGTGTGTGTGTGTTTATTGTGCTGCCAAATGTCAATACAAAAAATAATTATTTCAGTTATTAATCAAGCAGTTAAGTTCTCTGATTAGACAGAAAAATATCAACAATAACAACAAACGCCATCATAAAGATTCTCATTCTCAAATTAATAAGGACACACTGGCTATTATTATTATTATTATTATTATTATTATTATTTGTTTTATATTATTTATTTTTTAATTATTATTGTTGTTATTTTATATTATTTATTTTTATTTATGTTTATTTTTATTATTTATTTTTAATTGTTTTTATTTTTATTAATTTATGTATTATTATTATAATCATTATTTCTATTATTGTTATTATTATTATTTTATTTCAACAAACATTTTTAATAAGGATCGAGGCTTTCACTGAAAAACCACCATTCGATAACAGTGTTTAAAGCTGTGTCTCACACTGACCCACTGCTTTTCTGAAGGGGAAATATTGATTAATATCGTCCGTTTTATCAACCAAACTCTTCTCTAAAATATCAGAAATAACACCAAACGTCATCACAGGTTCTCAGAGTCCAAATATCTTCTTACTGCTTCTTTTTTAAAGGGTGTTTTTGAGGACAAATCAATAAGGATACGCTGGCCAATAGTATTATTATTATTATTATTATTATTATGTGAATGTAATAAGGATCAAGGCTTTCACTCAAAAAGAAGTGTTTCTGAATGGGACATATCAATATATCTCTGTTTTATCAGCCAAACTCTTCTCTAAAATATCAAAAATAACAACAAATGTCATCACAGGTTCTCAGAGTCCAATGCGACGCCTTCAAAATAGCTTATGTTGTTTCATAAGTGGCTGGAAAACCTAAATAGTGACGTCTTCCTGTTACTGCATGGGAACATGAGGGCAGGAGGAGAGAATTTACCCCCTTTTTTTTGGTGTTTTTTCGGAATCTAAAAGGAGCTGAGTGACAGATTAAAGATGCAAAAATGCTCCACAGAAGAATTTAGGAAGTCTTTCCTGCACACAGTTTGCATGTTTTCTGTTTCTTATGTGTCACATATTCTATTGGTCTTGTGTTTTTGGTGCATTGGTCTTCATTGTAAAGACATTTGGTGGTGAGGTGGTCGCCCTGGGTTACACCACTGCCCCCTTCATGTTCCTGCATTGTCTTGGAATGAGCGCGATGAGATGCTGTGGATGAGTGGAGTCTGCTGTCACTGCGACCCGTCTGAGTCGGCTCCCTTTAGTCGTTTGTCGCTGAACATGGGCGACCAAACGAGCGTCGGCTCTGGAGGTTATTTGATCTAATCTACGACGGAGGAGCCACCAAATGTCTGCTAAGTGATTTCAAGTGTCGAGGCTGTCGATGATTGCGAGGAGGAGAAAATGAGAAGTTAAAGAAAAGAGGAAGAAAGGGTTTTGTTTTTTGTGCATTGGTATTTTTAGTGTGTGTGTGTGTGTGTGTGTGTGTGTGTGTGTGTGTGTGTGTGTGTGTGAGTGTGTGTGTGTGTGTGAGGGCTCAACAGCCTGCCACCTGGCTGGAGAGTGATGCAGAGGGGGGGTATTGACGGTTCACACTGTACCCAATTAATGTGAGTGCAGACTGGGCTGAGCGTAATGCACAGACACAGACACCACAGCAACAACCGCTGGCTGCATCAATCATCTTAAAATATATACTCCACATTTCCAAGGTCAACAATGAACCTTCAAGCTCAATTTCCTCTTTAGATTAGAATCAAACTCCGGTTTATTGCCAAGTAAGCGTTCACGTTGCTGGTATAGTGGTGCATTATCGAGAAACATAGATATAAAGTATGAAAATATAAAATAAAGATGTTTACAATACGGAATATGAGAGAAAAGATATTAAAAACATGTCTGTTTGTTAGAAATGGAAGAGGCAGATAAGCAACAAGCGCTTCTACATTCAATACTGAGGATTTATCCCAAAATATTAACTGAACTGAATGTCTCTGTGATGTTAAAGAGGTCAGAGCCAGATTATTTTTCCCAGGAGATGGTGGTGACCAAACCAGAGTGAATATTTCACCTACATTCACCTGGTGAACACAAACAGAACTTGATGCCGTGTGTGTGTGTGTGTGCTGCTGCTTGCTAATGTGTTTTCTGACCCTGTGAAGTTTTCACACACTGGTAGAGCCAAGAGGAAACGGATTAATGAGAAAAGGCGGCAAAGTTTGGTGAAGAAAAACTTATTCTTGCATGAAAACACACATTTTTAAAGTGTATTTCAACACTAGAAAGAACACTGGTAAGTCTGTTGTTGATTCATTTATATTCTCTGCAAAGGAAAACACTAAAGGCAGCAAAAGAAGACGAGTCAGCCGACAAGTTGAATGTTTTCTGTGGAGCAAAACTGTAACTGCAGATCATCCTTTCTCCGTATAATTAAGGTTAAAATTATTAATAACCAAGTCTGCACGATGTCTCATTCTCAGTTTCAGCTCTTTAAATCTTGTCTTCAGATCTAGTTCAGGTGTGCAGAAGAGGCTCAGGTTCGTGTTAGTGTGATCTTTAGCGCTGATAACATTCAGCTCCCTATCAGACAACAAAAGACACAGTCTTCTTTGAATCTGTACGGCTAGAATCTCAGGTTTCTTCTCTTTGGCTGATCCTTCATGTCCGTCCCTCCTTTTACTTTCATTCCTGCTGGTTTTCAGTTATTTCTTGAACTCCCTGCATCACCGGTTCCCCCAGCAGCTATTGTTAGACGGCAGACACACCTTAGACGCTCTTTCACACACATTTCTGTGTCTCTGCTGGACTTTTTTGATGTCCAACATGTCGTCAGAACATAAAGGACATCAGCACATCACCTGACTCCATATCTCCACAGCTGAATAAGTGATACAACAACACAACATTAATAATAAGCAGTAATCCAATACCAGAAGGTTTTATCAGCACACTCAAAGAATTCAAGTAAAAATAGATGTTATGAACATGTTTTATGTGCTTTATCAGTTGATGTTTGCCTGCTTGGCCTTGTGAGAATGTGCTCTTAACTCTTTCCTGTCTGGCGTTCGTCCGATCCAGCCTTGGAATGACGAAGGTGTGAACTCTTCCCACGGTCTCACACCGATTCTGCAGCCTGTCCACGTCACCACAGTTTACTGAAACCGTGCACCTGCAGGGTTTTTAGGGATAATATGTGACGAAAACACACGATGTCAGTCAAATACCTTGTGTTTATTAATAAACACATCCTATTTATATGTATGCATATTAAACAGAAAGTCTCTGAGATCACATCAGTTGAATATTGTTATATGATCTGTTTTTAATTGTAACTGTCATCAGTAATATCGTTTACATTCATATTTCTATCTATCTTAATAATAATATCTGGATGTCAGCTTCTAAATCTGGTCATTTCACTAACACAGAGCAAGATGGATCCAAGAGTAGCTCCACATCTGGACCAGAGGACTCCTCAAATGTCTCATCTGGACTCTCTTTTCCAGTTCATTCATTTCATTTCATTCCATGGGCATCTCTGCATGTTAGCGTCCCAGCTTTAGTCTGGACTTGTGGTGTTCGACTCCGGTTCCCATTTTTCTTTGATATCCAAACTCTCGCACACTTTCCACAGAAGAGGAACACAGAGAATACAAACAGAGACACAGTTTGTTGATGCTGAGGATGGTTTGCATACTGTCGGCTTTGTGCTGCTTTCTGTGCGACCACATGTGTTTGCAGCGTCACGATGGCACGATAAACTTTGCTGCATTTGCATCTAATTTGTGTTGAGAAACATGCCATGTATGGGACATGCCACCCGTGCTGAGAGGCTAATTAATGCTTAATGATGATAGTGGGATAAATGTCTAATCCATGTGCATGATATTTATTAAAAGTGCTTTATAACAATGCCAGCTTGAGTTCCTGTACCAGGTCTCCTTTTATTCTGTAAGCATCAGTTTTAGAGAGAGAGGTCGTGCACTAGCTTTCCTGTTGATGGTGGATGGATACGTAGGACGTCTGAGGTTAGGAAAGCGTCTGTCCTGCGGTGGTTTGGCATCGTGTTAATTTATGGGACTGGGTCACTCGACTCGACCTTCCTGTGAAGTTCTGAAACAGTCTTTGTTAGACACCAGAACTCCCTGGTCAGGTTCAGGTCTCCTTTAGGCTCCGGGTTTTGAGAGATAAAGACGAGCCGGCCTCAAATGAAGGCCTGGTCCTCTCTGCAGTATTTGAGGAAATGTGGTATTTATGTTGACGATGATTATAAAGTGTATAAAAGCATAATTTGGGACCTTTTCAGTGTGAGTTTGGGAGCAAACATCCACTTGTAACCATCATTGTCTCTCTCTCGGTGTCACCCACGCACACTCATTCATGTTTCTGGGTCAGTTTATGTGAAAATCCCTCCAGTCAATCCACTTCATTCACGAACAGCACTCCCTCCCTCCCTCCCTCCCTCCCTCCCTCTCCCTCCACACACACTTATGTTGAGGAATGTGTTTAAAAAAGGCCGCTGCTTCCTGTGCTTCTCCCCTGCTAATCCTGCTGTTTGGATTAGTGTCTGACGCGGTGTGAGGCAGCGAGGACAGAGATGAATGGAAGAGCAGCAGGTTGTGATGAGAAAAGGGCTGAAGGACACAAGAGGAGATTAAAAGAGGGAAGAAATCCATCGGAAAGACGCGAAGAGTGTGTTTGATGACAGATAAGAGGGTGCAGTCACCTGTGGTGGCAGTGCGTTCACAACTACAGGACACCCTTCAGGTCCTTGTACTGTAGTTTCTTTCCATCCACTATACTTATTTGACAGCTCTAGGTCATTTTTGTACACAAAACAAAGAAAACCTGGGAAAATGCAAGGATGAGATTCATGTTTGACCCTCACCTTTCATTTAAAATCCCCTTCCCCTCTTTACCTGTTGCTCCAGGTGAGCCCCGGGCTCCAGACCGAGTGCTAGCCATGTTGCGGCAGAGCGAGCCGACCTCCAGCACCCTGCAGCTGGTCGCCAACGATATGACCGACATCATGGAGAAGCTAGACACCCGCGAGCTCGACCTGGGAGATGGAGAGTACGACACAACCGACACCATCGCCCCAGGTGTGTGTGCACTTGGCTCACCTGTATGAGAGCATCTCTCTGTGCGTCCGCTAATCTGATCTGTTCGTGTTTCTGCTGGTGTTTTCCTGCAGCGGAGCGTTTGCCTTTCACGGCGATCTACCACACGGTGGGCTTCAAGGAGCCCCAGGCCAAAGTCTTCCTGTCCTCTCCCATCACCGCCAAGATCCTGGAGGTGGAGCGGTTCACCTCGGCTCAGGACCGCTTCAACGTCACCACGCAGAGGAGCGTCAACAAGGTGCACACATTCAGCACCTGCCTCATTATACACCAGTTATTTGTCTCAAACGACTTGATGCTCGGAAATCAGTGACGTTGCTGTGCAGGTCTTTAGATCACTGAGCTGGTACTGTCAGTACGGTTTCTCAGTCCATATTTAATCTGAACGATTTCTAAACCAGTTTTCTCACTCAGCTGTTGTGAGACGGTGAATTCTGTCCTCAGCTTCTTTTATTTGTCACCTTTAAACAAGAATCTACACATCATGCTAGTGGCTTTGTGAGTTTAATCTAATGAAGACATGCTAACATGCTCTTATTGACAATGCTAGCACACTGATGCTGAACATAAACACTGGTGTTTTTAAACCTGGGCCCTGTTTTTACATATTTTGGGTTTTGAAATATCTGGTTGGTCCAGTAGATCACATCAGCAGGCAACTGGGAATGATCTGCAACTGCTGCACTGTAATCCTTCAGGTCCACTAAAAGAGCTTGTTTGATCCACTGACAGGCTCAGAGTGTTATTCTGAGTGTGTGACAGCATCATGGAAAGGATCCCTACAGAGAGAGACCTGGAAGATCCTTTTGGTTTAACCACAAACAGCACACACACCAGACTACATTCACTAAAACAGGGATTCTAATCGCACAACATGTGAGCTGCTGGTCTGCTGCTGCCTCGGCCGTGTAGTTTGTTTGTGCTATTGTGTGATTGAGTCTGAGCCTGTCGGTGGCAAAAACAAGATATTTTCAGTGGATGTTCATTGATCAGACACAGTTAATCCAAAGGATTATGTTGCAGCCTGTTACGCGGCTGCCGGCTGAGGTGATTTTTTTACAGTGACCCTGTAAAAACAAATTGGGCAAATGTATTTGTACAGCACTGTGAGAGAGCAAGGCCATTCAAAGGGCTGCACATGAGACATAAAAAGGCATTAAGATTTAAAACTAAGCATTAAACGTCTGACTCATGTGTCTGTTCTGGGCGCTCAGTCGATGCCGGCGGTGTTTAAAATTGAGCTGAAACACGGGGAGTTCACGTGGCTGGTGAAGAGGAAGGAGAAACACTTCATGGATCTCCACAGAGAGCTGAGGACGTACAAGACCTTCATGAGGCTGCCGCTGCCGTCACGCAGGTGAACGCTTCTTTCTTTCTTAGATCTGAGTCCAGTCAAAGCCCCAGAGGGACAGATTAGGGGATAGATTGTTCTTTTTTCACTCAAAAGTTGTGTTTTGTCTCTGCAGTCACACGGTGAAGAGGCAGACGGCAGCGAGGAGCGAGGTGAGGGAGATGCCGAACCTCCCCAGAGGAGGAGGAGACGAACTGGGCAGAGAGGAGCAAGTGTCCAGTCGCAGGGTAAAGCTTTTATCCTTCACTTCTCTTACTGTCACGCTTGATGATGTTTCATTTGACTGCACTGACTGGCTGATGTTTCTCTAATGCTGTAGAAACAACTGGAAGATTATTTGAACAAACTGCTGAAGATGCCGATGTACAGGAACTACCATGCAACGGTAAGGACGTTTAAAGGACCAGTCTGTGGGATTTATTTTACGTCTGATCCTCCATTTGTCACAACACAAAGTGGTCCTCCTCTTCTTTCTTCTTCATCTTCCAACCTGCTGCCTTCACGCCACCAAATTCAAGGCCCTGTTTGTCTGTTGAAACATGGCTCATTCTACGCTAATGAAAACACAGCTAGCTTTAGGTGATTATACACCACTGAGAACATATTTCTGAATATTCCATTTGTGCCAATAGATTCTCCTGAATCCTACAGACTGCACCTTTAAGAAGCGTTCTCGCTCATCTCGGAAAACCTGTAAAATCTGGAAAATGACAAAATAGGCCGTGATGCGTGCCGTAGTTTTGCTCAGAGAAAACCCCTGTTCCTTTCTTTCAGATGGAGTTCATTGACGTCAGCCAGCTGTCCTTTATCCACGACCTGGGACCAAAAGGCTTGTAAGAAAAACTCTAAAATAGAATTTCCTTCCTTTTGGTATGAAAGTTTTACACCTGAGCCTATAAAACATGACCAAACCTGACTGTTTTGGTGAGACAATGTCATATTCTAACACCGTGATTCTTCTACTAAAGCGTTTATATGAAGAAAAGCCAGTTTCAACGGTCAAATATGCAGAATTCTAGCAAAAAGTTTGTTAAAGACCGATTCTAGATAAATAAAAGTGTGACGACTGTGTCAGGAAACGACGTACGAAGCCTGAATCAGCGTGTTTGCAGGCGCAGATGTTCCCTATTCTTGTCTTTCAGAGAGGGAATGGTGCTGAAGCGCTCTGGCGGCCATCGGATCCCCGGGATGAACTGTTGTGGTCGCAGCAAGATGTGCTACCACTGGTCCAAACGGTCAGTGACCTCCAACATGGAGGATGGTTTCTTAAAAATGTGCCCGTGAGTCCTGCTGGATACGATAACTGCTGAGATCTGAAGACACGAGCGTTTAAATGGGTCCTGAACTGATCTGAAGGAGGAAAATTGAGGCTCCAACCTGGATGTCGGGGGGTTAAAGGGACAGCTCACCTCAAAATCCTCTCACCTGTAGAGCTATTAATCCATAGATGGTTTATGTGGGAGTTGCTGAGTTTTGGAGGCATCAATCAATCAATGAAGCTGCAGAGATTTCTCTCCAGTACCACGAACTGGACGGCACAAGGAAGTGCCAAAGATAATACATTTGAAGGATCGATAGCAGCGGCTATTCAAGATAATCAGCAGTTTCATGTAGGAACTACTTTCTACCAAACTACACCCGCCAGCCGTCTCACCGCTCACCCGCTCATGGACGAGAGGCCTGAGCTCGTGTCTGTGGATCATCTTCTCTATCAAATGTATTATTTTGGCGCCTTGAGCACCACAAGCCGAGTGCCGTCCAGTTCCCTTACTGTACTGGAGACATTGACTCACTAAGGGTAAGACGGAAAATGTGTGTTTTGGATTTTTGCGTGCACTCTCCCTTTAAAACGCTGACTCTTACCGCTTGTGTGCAGCTGGCTGGTGGTGAAGGACTCCTTCCTGCTGTACATGAAGCCGGACTCGGGTG